>NC_090651.1:235009437-235309437 GCF_040937935.1 Hyperolius riggenbachi | reverse complement strand
TAGACTCTAAAGGGCCCAATGCCATATGGCTCCATTAAACATTCATTCCAGCCATTATAGCGCTCCCTGTTAAGGCAGCCATATATCAGGCAACTTGGCAGCTGATGGACCATTCGATTCGATTATTATAATCGGATCGGATTAAAATTGGTGCCACCAAGAGCATGCCCGAAATTGGTTGCATGTATCAATCGGACATGATGCAAGATGTGGGGCCAACATGCTCAATCGAGTGCAGAACGGTATCGGCATGCGATATTGGGATGAGCAGCAAACGCAACGGAACCCCGACGCTTTTCCCCCCAGTGTAAAATGTGCCCCGTGCAGTACCATTTCCATGTTGGTGCCTACTGCTGGCTCTGCGCTCCATCCACATACACATGCCCCACCCAGCAACCACGTGGGGCACGTGTATGAGGACAAAGCACTTGAGAAAGGGCAGCAGGCCCGACACGTTGTGCTGTTTTGTATGCTGTAATACTGTTAATTATGCAATAACACTACATTGGAAATAGACCTGTAAGGGTTGAGTCCTATGGGAATACTTACATTGGTTGTGGATTGGTCGTGTGAGGTGTGATGGACCTCATCTCCCAATAGGACTCCCCGAATGATATATACATCTACCCTGAGGTCAAGCGGTTCTTGGTTCTACAGACAAAGCACGCAGCCAGCTGCAGACACCGACAGGTAAAGTATACTGTATGGGGCACATTTTACATTAGGGGGTACAGCGGCAGATGCGGCATCACATGGATGATTCCTGTGAGATTTCATGCTAAAAATTGATAGGGAATCAGCCTGTAGTGTATGGGCAGGCAATAGATCTCTCTCCGATCAGAGAGAGAGATCTATGTTTTGGTCGATTTGCCTATACATTGTCTGATGTATGGGCATCTTTATAGTGCACCTAATAATATTCCTCCATTCAGCTGGCCCTAACTACAGTGCCCCTATAAAAGTGTTTATTTTTATTATAGGGCACACATTGAAGTGATATTTATTGCAGGGTAGACATTACAGTGCTCATCATTATAATACCTTTTCTTATGATGCTCCCAATGATAGTGCCTATTATTAGTGTTCTTTATGATAGTGCTTAGTATTATATTGCCCTTTATTATAGCGCCCATATTATAGTGATCCTTGTTATGATTTTTGTTCGAACTGCAGGTGGGAAGGCACAGGCTGAATCTCTATGGAATATTGCAGCCTATAGCATAAACACAGGGCAGGACGGATACAGGAAGTGGCCCCTCACCTTTCTTTCAATCTATCCTTTTATAGGCAGTTCATTTTTTTTAGGAAATTTATAGTAAATCCTAAATATCTGGAGGGGGGGTCTTAAGATTGGTGGAAAACAGGGGCAATGCTAGACTCAAAGATCAGTGGCACATGCCACGGATCTATTCTGGGCCCAGATGTCTCCCAGGCAGGATCTATGGTGGCATGCTGGGACCTGTGGTGCCTCAATGGCGGGCATGTTGGGAGCTGTGATGCATCAGTGGAGGGTATGCTGGGTGCTCTGGTGACTATTGGGGCATGTTGAGTGCTGTGGTACCATGCTGGGTGTTGTGGTGCCTTTATAAGGGAATGCAGGGAGCTGTGGTTATTCTATGGGGCATGCTGGGAGTTGTGGGAGCATGGAAGGGGTTCCACTAGAAGTTCAGGGAATGCTATGGGGGGAATGTTAGACAAGCTGGCAGCAGGCCATTTCGCCCAGCAGAAAGCCAGATAACTCTGCCTAGTTATGTTTAAGTGGCACTGCCTATTTATGTGATATGCTGTATTTATTTATTTATGTGTTGTATTAATGGAGGGAGGGGTTGGTCATCTAACATTTTGCTGGGCTGGCCTACTTAGACCTCTGTTAAATTCATGTAAAATTGGCTCCACCCATGACCACACCCACATTCAGGTGCATGGCCCCCCTCATTTTTCGTCTGGAGTGCCCAAAAGTGCCCTGGATCTCTTAGGATCCTAGCAACGCCCCTGGAGGAAGAGAATCTGTTTCTCTGCTCTGTGGAGGGGGGATGGCGGGAACAGCATTACTGTCACCCTTTCATCGAGAGGTTAGATGTTTCAGATCACTTTTATTATTTGGATTATTTTTGTGTATTGTTAAATATTTGTTAAATGATTTGAGCTTTTTGACTGTATTTTAATTAAACAAACCATAAAAGTCTGTAAATAGAACAAGAGCAGATGTGAATGATAAATACTCATCTATGCTGTACCCACCACCAAAGCCGGGACGATGTCCTCCAGCAACCAAGGCATTCCTCCAACCCCAGCCAACACACACTGATTGCTATTAGACTAAGAGGTGCCCCAGCCAGGGCCCCCAAACCCCCAAACAACAATCTCTAGTTCTGGCTTGCATTCACTGCCATGCATCCCCTTTTATTATTTTCTTTGCTCCAAAATAGAGGAATAGCTTAGTGACTTATGCACCCCCTTCTACACTGCGCCCTGAGGCTGGAGCCTCTCTCGGTAGGGGTGTCTCAGCACCCTGTAGGAGAATGTACAGGAGACAAAAGCGGGAGCCCAGTAGTGCAATATGTCAGTATGAAAGGTGAATAGTAATAGATCAAAAAATGCTACTCACAAAGGATGGTTGCAAGGGGCAACCGACTGCAGGAAGCAGGTGGAGACCATTAACCCGACTCCACTAGGTAGTCCTAGCTAGAGATGGCCCGAACGGTTTGCCGGCAAACTTCCAGTGGTTCGCGTTAGCCATGTAGGGCGAACTTTTCCGGAAGTTCGGTTTGCCCCCATAGTGCACCATTACGGTCAACTTTGATCCTCTACCGCACAGTCAGCAGGCGCATTGTAGCCAATCAGGCTACACTTCCTCATGGAGCCACTCCCCCCTTATAAAAGGCAGGCTCCGCCGGCCATTACACTCACTCGTGTGCCTGCAGTAGTGAGAGAAGGGACAGCTGCTGGCAGACTCTCATAGGGAAAGATTAGTTAGGCTGTTGTAGGCTTGTTAGCTTGCTCCTTGCTGATTCTTATTGCTAAAATAGCACCCCAAACAGCTCTTTTGAGAGCTAATCTTGTTCTTGTGATCTATTTTTTTTCTGTGTGTCCCACTGACACTTGTGTTGCATAGACAGCCTTGCTAGTTCATACTGTGTGTGTGCCACTGCCAGCCAGGCCCAGCACATTCAGTGTGTGTGTGTGTGACAGGTGCACATTGTAATACCCAATACTGCATATACCTACCTGTTGTGTTCAGTGCACCCACCTCATCACTGCATATACCTACCTGTTGTGTTCAGTGAACCCACCTCATCACTGCATATACCTACCTGTTGTGTTCAGTGAACCCACCTCATCACTGCATATACCTACCTGTTGTGTTCAGTGAACCCACCTCATCACTGCATATACCTACCTGTTGTGCTGAGTGCACCCACCTTATCACTGCATATACCTACGTGTTCTGTTCAGTGAATCCACCTCATCACTGCATATACCTACCTGTTGTGTTCAGTGAACCCACCTCATCACTGCATATACCTACCTGTTGTGTTCAGTGAACCCACCTCATCACTGCATATACCTACCTGTTGTGTTCAGTGAACCCACCTCATCACTGCATATACCTACCTGTTGTGCTGAGTGCACCCACCTTATCACTGCATATACCTACGTGTTCTGTTCATTGAATCCACCTCATCACTGCATATACCTAACTGTTGTGTTCGGTAAACCCACCTCATCACTCCATATACCTACCTGTTGTGTTCAGTGAACCCACCTCATCACTGCATATACCTACCTGTTGTGTTCAGTGAACCCACCTCATCACTGCATATACCTACCTGTTGTGTTCAGTGAACCCACCTCATCACTGCATATACCTACTACCTGTTGTGTTCAGTGAACCCACCTCATCACTGCATATACCTACTACCTGTTGTGTTCAGTGAACCCACCTCATCACTGCATATACTTACCTGTTGTGTTGAGTGCACCCACCCACCTACCTACCTGCGTGAGTGCACGCAGTGTGATATACACCTACCTACATGAGTGCACGCAGTGTGATATACCACTCCGTGCATACCTCTTAACTGCACCTGTGTGACTGCACGTTGTATTAGTCAAGTCAGTGCATACCTTTCACCTCATCCCCTCCAATATGGATAAAACAAAAGGCAGAGGCAGGCCACCTGGCAGGTCTGTTCGAGGTCGCACTGTCGTGATTTCGTGCGGCCCTCAACCAAAGTACAGTGCTCAGAAGAAGGCACGTGCCATCAACCCCCAATATTGTCAGGACGTAGTTAACTATTTAACACAGAACACCTCATCTTTCTCAGCTTCCGCACGGAAGCGTGACATATCTTCCTCCTCCTGCTCTGATTCTGGCACCCCACTTAACACTGAGTCGGCAGCCACCACCAAAGTGCCATCACCCCACGGCTCAGCGGTGTGGAAATTTTTGTGTGTGTCTGCCTCAGATGAGAGCAATGCCATCTGTACTCTCTGCCACCGAAAATTGAGGCGTGGAAAGACCAAGACCCACGTAGGGACAACTACCTTACGAAAGCACATGATTACAAAGCACAAACTGCAATGGGATGACCACATGAGGAACAGCAGCACACAAAAGCAAAGCCACACACCGCAGTGGAAGATACCAGGCCGCAATTTTTTCTCAAAACCTAAACTGTACCGTGATGTTGAAAGGCAAGTGGTGACATTTCTGGCACGCAGCGTTGGGTCAAGGGTCCATCTGACCACGGATGCCTGGTCTGCCCAAAGACTAAGTCAGTCCCCACACACAGCATCTCTGTCTGCACGCCATGTGACCGCCTGCCCCAAGACTAAGTCGCTCCCCACACAGCATATCTGCCCGCAGGCCGCTTGACTTCTCCGCCACCACCAACAGGGTCCAGGACTCCAGGCGGATTCCTGAATTTTTAAGGCCGCTGCTAGCAGCGGCCGCTATACTAGTTTTTTCTGGTGCATGTACATGCCTGCATAACTTTTCTGGCTGCACTGCAGCTTCAACAACAAAACAAAAAGCATGTACATGTGCCCATTCCCCTTTGTGATCATTACCTTGCCGCGGTGAAGGGGCTTGCGTATCACAATGAAGCAATGACCGCCGGCTATATGAGTTTCTCGGGGGGTGGCACACCAAAGATAATAAGGTCGTTGCTTCATTGTGGACAGACCAAATTTGATCAGCTGGACAGTCACTGTTGTTCTATCATTGAGCTATTACAGCCCGGCAACCATATGGGCTTGAAAACCGCATGGCCTGCACTCTGGCCATGGTGCGCACCAGTCCAGCACGGCCGTCACTAAGCAAACAGCTGTGCAATACACAATGAGTTTGGTGTGTCAGTGTGAAGCAGTACTCTAATTACACTCCCTGATTGATGTATACACATGCAAGATGTTTTAAAGCACTTTAGGCCTGCAATTTAGCATTCAATGTGATTTCTGCCCTTAAAACGCTGCTTTGCGTCAAATCCAGATTTTCACCGGGACTTTTGGCATGTATCCCACTCTGCCATGCCCCCCTCCAGGTGTTAGACCCCTTGAAACATCTTTTCCATCACTTTTGTGGCCAGCATAATTTTTTCTAGTTTTCAAGTTTGCCTCCCCATTAAAGTCTATTGCGGTTCGCGAAAGTTCGCACGAACCTAACCTTTCGTGTAAGTTCGCAAACTGAAAATCGGAGGTTCGGGCCATCTCTAGTCCTAACAAGGACTTGGATGTGGTCGCTTTCTTTGGAAAAAAACAGGGACAGGTGTCCACCATGGTGGAGATCACAGGCCCCTCGAACAGGGAGTGTACGGGGGTATACTAAACACAATTGGGGAAAAGAGGCACCCTAGTTGGATAAAAGCGTCTAAAAACAGCTTAAAAACAAGAAATGACACGAGGTAGCTTACCTCAATGACGAAATCTTTGTAATTTTACAAAAGATATTTTATTTAGCACAGCCTGTGCTAAATAAAACATTTTTTGTAAAATTACAAAGATTTCGTCATTGAGGTAAGCTACCTCGTGTCATTTCTCGTTTTTAAGCTGTTTTTAGATGCTTTTATCCAACCAGGGTGCCTCTTTCCCCCAATTGTCCTGTACGGTAGATTATATTCACATGCAATACTGGTAATCCTGGCCCATCCGATAATCTACAGGATCTTCTCAAAAAATTAGCATATCGTGATAAAGTTCATTATTTTCTGTAATGTACTGATTAACATTAGACTTTCATATATTTTAGATTCAAATAAAAGTGTGTGGAAATCCGCTCACAAACCTCCGTCCACCGACAGTGCAGGAAACTGGGTTGCTTGGACCCCAAGTACAGATTTGTAGGAAGTGAGTTCCGCACGATGTAGGTAGAGTCGAAATACCTTTATTGAATCAAACACATGACAGGCTAAAATCCATCACCACACGCTGACATGTTTCGGGCGTTACACGCCCTTAATCATAGCATAGGTGCATGTGAACAGAGGTGACCTATATAAAGGATAGGACCACACCCGATACCACATGATCAGGCCCCACCCACAAAGAGGTGTATACATAAAACTTGAGGAACATCCTCAACAGTGTAATCAATACATAAAAACATATAACACAAGGATAAAATGTAAGTACACATGATTGAACACATTACAGTTTCACGCAGCAATGAAAGTACAAAAAATAAAATATATATGAATCTGACAAGCAGTTACATACATAGATATGCACACCAGGGACAGTACACCCAAATTACGTAACTGTATTGAGGTCCCATCTGGCGTTAAGGCCTCTTGGCGAACGCGTTCCTAGTTGGAAAATCCAATAGGCCTCCCGAGTGAGGAGACGCTTGTAAACGTCTCCCCCCCTGGGGGGCCTCTGGACACGCTCAATACCTTGAAATGAAAATGAAGCCATGTCACCAGAATGGACCTCTCTAAAATGCTTGGCCACATTGGATACCTCCACAGTCAACCATCCTGCTCCCCTATAATGCTCCCCTACACGCTGTCTGAGATGACGTGTAGTACAACCCACATATTGAACATGACATGAGGAGCATGAAATCAAATAGACCACGAACTTTGTGTGGCAGTTAATGTACTGTTTCATAGGGAAAATGTTTCCATTCGAGTACGAAGTAACAGACCGGGCAGGTTGATGTACAACACAATAATTACAAGTAGAAAAATTACATTTATATGAGCCACGAGTGGTTAACCAGCATGGACGTGAGGAACTGCTGGAAAACAAACTGGGAGATAAAATACTCCCTAGTGTGGGGGCCTTTCTACTAGCGAATTTGACACCCTGTTTAAGGATCACATTAAGGGTGTCATCAGCCTGCAACACAGGTAAACATTTTCTTATAATCTGTGTAATCTGTGTATATTCCTGGCTATAAGCAGTCACAAACACTGTGTCTCTTTTCGTCTGTGATACCATCCTTCGAGAACTAGATGCCAAAAGGTCTTCTCTTGTTCTCAGAAGGGCCTGCTTCCTTCCCCTTTCTATCATCCATTTTGGATATCCACGCTCCGCAAGACGAGCACCCACAGCGCTCAACTCCACCCCAAGGGCCGCGGCGTCAGAACAGTTCCGGCGCGCCCGAATAGCCTCCCCCACCGGGACCGCACGGATAGTGTGGGACGGGTGACAGCTATTGGCCCTCAGGGTGGAGCTGCCGCCGCAGGGCTTGCGGTACGTGCTGGAGACAACAGAGGCCGAGGAAGGATCTCCCCTAAGAGTAAGGTCAAGATAATTGACCTCTAGGGGTGACCACTGAAAAGTGAACACAAGGTTCAAGTTGTTAACATTAAGAAAATCAACGAACTGCTGAGCTTCGTCACACGTGCCGTCCCAGACGACCAACAGGTCGTCAATATATCTGCCATACCACACAACGTGGCTCGAAAAAATGTTAGAGTCGCTGAACATGTGGAGCTCCTCCCACCAGCCCATATATAGGTTAGCTAGTGAGGGAGAAAATTTCGCTCCCATCGAAGCTCCACACAATTGTAAATAAAAATCAGAATCAAAAAGAAAATAGTTGTGGGTAAGCAGATAATGGACAGCACATGCGACGAAGAATTGGAGATCCGAAGAAAAGGCAGAATATCTGGCCATATGGTATTCTAAGGCTTCCAGAGCGAGACCATGGGGAATACATGAATATAAAGATTTCACATCAATGGCAATCCAACTATATTTTTCTTGCCATTGAAAATGCTGTAAACTACTAAGCACATGTTTGGTGTCACGTATATAGCCCGGAAGTCGTCGCACTAGAGGCTGCAAGTGTTCATCCACCCAATTTCCCAGGCGTTCCCCCAGGGAGCCAATTCCAGCCACAATTGGCCTGCCCTCCGGGGGGAAGCCCTGCTTGTGGATCTTGGGTAGATGATGAAACACTGGCAGAACAGGAAAGGGAACGGCCAGATATTCTGCCAACCGTTTGGAAAGCACTCCTAGACTTTCGCCTAAAGACAAAAGTGCCTGAAGTTGTCTGCCAAAATCTATAGTGGGGTCATTTTTCAAAAGAGAATAGATAGATGTATCCTGAAGCTGCCTTAGTGCCTCAACACGATAAACTTCCGCATCCAGCACAACCACTGCCCCACCTTTGTCAGCATTCCTGATAACAATCCGTGTATTGTCTTTAAGGGAGGAAATGGCCTGTTTCTCTGCAGAAGAAAGATTACCATGAATATCGGGAATACTGACAGAGGCAAGCTCAAGTAATTCTCTTTCTATGACCTCCTGAAAGGTATCGACAGGGGGGCTACGGGCAGCTGAGGGGTAAAATGCTGGATTGCGGATAGGCACAGGCCTGACCTCATTTTCCGAAACCAAAGGCACCGTCTCTGTAAGCAATTGCTCTAAGGACAAAAGAGACTTAGTGTCTCTGAAATTCCCTATGTCAGGAAAGGCTAAGTCCCCATTACCTGCTATATCGTCAGCAGCACCATCCGCCATCCGTTCATCCATAAAATGCTTTCTCAAAAGGATGGACCTAACAAATCTATTTACGTCCAAAAGTGTGGCAATAGAATACCATATGGCCAGATATTCTGCCTTTTCTTCGGATCTCCAATTCTTCGTCGCATGTGCTGTCCATTATCTGCTTACCCACAACTAGATTCAAATACACACAACTGAAGTAGTTCAAGCCTTTTATTGTTTTAATATTGATGATTTTGGCATACAGCTCATGAAAACCCAAATTTCCTATCTCAAAAAATCCAACCAATAAAAGAAAACTGTTTTTAAAACCAAAAAAGTCAACCTTCAAATAATTATGTTCAGTTATGCACTTAATACTTGGTCAGGAATCCTTTTGCAGAAATGACTGCTTCAATGCGGCGTGGCATGGAGGCAATCAGCCTGTGGCACTGCTCAGGTGTTATGGAGGCCCAGGATGCTTCGATAGCGGCCTTAAAGAGAACCCGAGGTGGGAATTACTTTTACTATTGGGGCACAGAGGCTGGTTGTGCGCACTAAGACCAGCCTCTGTTGCCCCATCGTGTGCTTCCATGTCCCCCCTGCTCGCCGCTATACCCCCCGCATTGCTGGCGACACGCAGCGTGTCGCCAGCTCAATGTTTACCTTGCGCTGTCTGTCAGCGCCGCTCCCCCGCCTCCTCCGCATCGGCGCCACCCGCCGCGTCACTTCCCTCCTATGAGTGGGAGGGAAGGGACACGGGCGGGTGCGAGACACACGAGACACACATGGAGACACACGATGGGGCAACAGAGGCTGGTCTTAGTGCGCACAACCAGCCTCTGTGCCCCAATAGTAAAAGTAATTCCCACCTCGGGTTCTCTTTAAGCTCATCCAGAGTGTTGGGTCTTGCGTCTCTCAACTTTCTCTTCACAATATCCCACAGATTCTCTATGGGGTTCAGGTCAGGAGAGTTGGCAGGCCAATTGAGCACAGCAATACTATGGATGGAAGCATGAAGTGCTCCAAAATCTCCTGATAGCTAGCTGCATTGACCCTGCCCTTGATAAAACACAGTGAACACCAGCAGCTGGCATGGCACCCCAGACCATCACTGACTGTGGGTACTTGACACTGGACTTCTGGCATTTTGGCATTTCCCTCACCCCAGTCTTCCTCCAGACTCTGGCACCTTGATTTCCGAATGACATGTAAAAGTTGCTTTCATCTGAAAAAAGTACTTTGGACCACTGAGCAACAGTCCAGTGCTGCTTCTCTGTAGGCCAGGTCAGGCGCTTCTGCCGCTGTTTCTGGTTCAAAAGTGGGTTCATGCTTCCATCTGCTGAAAAGCTTTATGGAGATGAAGATTTCATTTTTCAGCACGACCTGGCACCTGCTCACAGTGCCAAAACCACTGATAAATGGTTTACTGACCATGGTATTACTGTGCTCAATTGGCCTGCCAACTCTCTTAGCTTAAGGCCGCTATCGAAGCATCCTGGGCCTCCATAACACCTGAGCATTGCCACAGGCAGATTGCTGTCATACCACGCCGCATTGAAGCAGTCATTTCTGCAAAAGGATTCCCGACCAAGTATTGAGTGCATAACTGAACATAATTATTTGAAGGTTGACTTTTTTTGTTTTAAAAACACTTTTCTTTTATTGGTCGGATGAAATATGCTAATTTTTTGAGATAGGAAATTTGGGTTTTCATGAGCTGTATGCCAAAATCATCAATATTAAAACAATAAAAGGCTTGAACTACTTCAGTTGTGTGTATTTGAATCTACAATATATGAAAGTCTAATGTTTATCAGTACATTACAGAAAATAATGAACTTTTTCACAATATGCTAATTTTTTGAGAAGATCCTGTACATGCACAATAATAGGAATGAATTGCTGTCAGCTCAGCGTTTTCCTCTTTCTCCCAGGAATATACATTTATGATCATCACTTTGGACTTTGCACCTGAGATTTGCATAGTTGTGTTCTCAGTAGCACCTGGTCACTATTGTACTATTCCTGAAAGCAGCTCCCTTTGCAGTGTCACTATTATATGACCTGATCTGCTGAGCCTGTCTGTGACTAATGATGCTGTCACCCAGTCTGACAACATATTGCCATGTAATGCTATGTGGCCCCAACCAGTTTACCCACTTGAGGACCGCAGTGTTAAACCCTCCTAAAGACCAGGCCATTTATTGCTAAATTGGCCACTGCAGCTTTAAGGCCTCGCTGCAGGGCCGCACAACTCAGCACACAAGTGATTCCCCCCCTTTTCTCCCCACCAACAGAGCTTTCTGTTGGTGGGGTCTGATCGCTCCCCCAGTGTTTATTTTTTTTTATATAAATATTTATGTTATTATTTTTGTAATAAATTTTACTATTTTTTTTTTTTTTTTTAAAACCTCCCTCCCCAAGCCAGCCAATCACGGCGATCGGCTGTCATAGGCTTCAGCCTATGATAGCCGATCACTCTCCTGTGTCCCAGGGAAACAGCCGTGTCACATGGCTGTCCCCAGTACAGCGCTGCCTTAGATCGCAGCGCTGTACTATGTTAATAGACGGCAGTTTCGCAGTCTAACAGTCTCCTAGCAGCAATCGCCCCTGGGGGACTGAAAGCGGAGTGGAGCTCTGCCATCCAAGCGGGGATGCGCGCGCATTAACCCACGTGATCTCCTGCAAAACAGGCCCACAGGACCTTATGCCAATCAGAGTTAGGTGGTCCTTGGGCTGCCGCTGCAGCCACGCCCATCGGCATGACGCGGTCGGCAAGTAGTTAAAGGGCACCTGAAGTCAAAAGAAAAAATACATACCTATTAGAGGTAAGCCTCTAGATCGGGGTGCCCATTAGGTAGATCGCGATCTACAGGTAGATCACAAGGAGTTCATGATATATCCTAACTGCACTACATTTTCCATTCTGTATATACAAGTGTGCTCCTAAAATTGCACATAGGTCGGTCATTTTGACTTTCTTATTTTTAAAGTAGCTCACAAGCCGAAAAAGTGTGGGCACCCCTGCTCTAGATAGCCCTTCCCTGATCTCTTACACCCCTCCGTTTCTGCACTGTCACCTGTTGAAAATATTTGACATTGTTGAATATGGTGCTCGTGGCTGTGATCTCCTTCGTTTATCAGTATAACCACACTTCACGGGTGTCAAAGTCACAAAGGAGGAAAGGGTCCATAGACCTGAACATGCATACAGATCAGATGTTTCTGATTACTCACATGCTTGTTTCAGATGTTTTATCCAGATCCTACTGCAGTTAAAGAGATCAGCTGTACTGCCAGGCAACTCGTATTGTTCGAAAGGAAAGCAGAAATTTGCCTTCTTAAAACAGAAGGTATTTGCAATTATTCAGGTTAATTTAATGTGGCTCTAATGTAACTCTGGGTGTTTCAAGTCCTACTCCTACCACATAGAGCCACATTAATCCATGCCATGCACTGATGAAGACCAACCCGTCTGAGGCCTGGAACCCACTACAAAACGCTATCGCTAATCGCAATCACTAGCATTTTGTAAGCGATTTCATGAGCGTTTTTGGTAACGATTTTAAAAAGTGTAAAGTTTTTGCCAGCGATTGTGCAGCGATTTTAATTCTGATTGGTCCTTTCAATTAATTTTAATTTATTTACGGTGTGCAGTAACTTCAAAACGCTAGCAAAATCTCTCTGTATAGGTTTGATGAGCGATTAGGCCAGCGTTTATATACTTTACATTGCAGAAACGCTAATGCTAAAAATGCTGCATGTCCTGCGTTTTGCGATTTGGTAATCGCAATAGCTCCAGTGGAATTTGGCCCATCCATTAACATTAGCTGAGTGTTTAGGGAAATCGCTATTGGTTTGAAACGCTCCCTAGACGCTCAGAAAATTTTCTTATTGCTCATTACCTGTATTGTGTAGTCGAACACCCCTGTTATCATTGTCTGTAATCTTACGTATTGTACAACACTGCACAATATGTTGACACTATACTGTATAAATCCAATAAATAATAATAATAATACCTTCTGTTTTAAGAAGGCAATGTTCTATTTCGCATCCTTTTTAACCCCTTACACACTCCTAGGGAGTTCTGGTTCACCAAGAGCTTGCTGGGCAATCTGTAATTCAAAAAGGAAACAAATATGGCAGTCTCCTCATCTCTCAGTGTAGGTGTCCTTTAGCTCTTTCCAATCCTTTTTCAGGGTCACCCATGTCCTCCTGTGACGCCGTCGATATGACTTATCGAATGTGTCATGGAGCTACGAACGCCAGTTTCTTCGCAAACCAACCAAACTGACATTTGTTGGTTTAAAATCCACTTTTTTTTCTCTTACTCTCTGGCTGCTAACAAACACTGGCTAATTACTTAGCTTCTCTCCAAGGGTGGAATTTGTCACCTAGCCTTGCTGGGTAGTTATATAGCTCATCCATCAGAGGAAGGTAAGATATCAGCCTGACAGAACCAAAGGGCAAAATATGAATTGGCCCAAAACCTCTCCCTGCCTAAGGGGGCACTGCCTTATTCAAATTGCACAAGGCTGGACTTGTATGTGTCATAACTCCCCCCACCTACAGTGAGGAACAAAACTCACATGACCCAAAGGTCCAGGTCCTTTACCTTTAATCTGACGCCTAGTAACATCCTGGCAGCCCGCAAGGACACGTGCCAAAACCTCCATCTTGGAACTATTTCTAACAAAGGCCTGTTGGCCGCATGGCAACCGCCATTTTGGACTTTACGCCAAAGACTTGCCGCATGGACTACCAATAACGGTATTTGAACTGTATATTCGGACATTCTGTTTCTTTTCATCTCTACTCTCTATCAAACCAAACTGTTCTAAAGTAAGCTGTGTGTATGTAGTTTAGAAATAAACTAACGATTTTTTTATCGTTCAGTCGTGTGCCTTTTCTGCTCATCTGATTGCTGCTATAACGAATCTGCCCTCTGAAGAGTCAGTCATACTACCTGTAACGATCGGTGTCAGCAACCAGAGAGAGAATCTGATCCTTGGCGATCCGCAGTATCCCCAAGAATACAGATATACCCGATTATTGAGGATCTGCGGAATCGTCAATAATCAGATATGTCTAACCTCTAGACACCAGAGGGTGCAACAGTAACAACTCTGAGTAAAGACCACCAGAGGAGCTGGCGGTCTATACTCCTGAGGAATTTACCCCTGAGCGGTGGGTGATATTCCTGTAGCCTGTGGACCCCTGAGCGAGGGACCAAGGCTGGGATGCAGGAAGCCCTGCTGCTAATATGTAAGGTTTTTGCCCTGAACTGGGCTAACCTAACACAGTAATAACACAAACCTAGTCTGGTGTGTGAGGTCCGTATTCACAACACCCTGGAACTAGTCTGGAGCATAACATAAATGATAATACAATTCCCTAGTCTTGGGTGTGAGTTCCGTGATCATCAACACCCTGGAACTAGTCTGGAGTATAACATAAATGATAATACAGTTCCCTAGTCTTGGATATGAGAGCCTTGATCTCAACACCCTGGAACTATGCTAGAGAATACACAGAAGATACACAGTATTCCTAGTCTGGGGTGTGAGGGCCTTACACCCTGGAACTGGTCTAACAAATAATACAATTCAATTAGTACTTTAAGCTATCAAGAATCTGACTCAGTGTAGATTCCCAGCTCCAGCCGGTTCTGGCACACTGTCGGGTCTAGCTAAGGTCTGAGTGCCTTCACGCAAGTGTTAGCAATGGCAGACAACCAGCAACTGACAAGCAGCAGAATATATAGTTGCTGGACTCTGCCGCCCCGCCCGAGCCATTCAGCCAATCATGAGTCCTGCAGGAATCAGCTGATCTTCCTGATCAGCTGACACTTCCCCTGCTGGTATAAAGGTCCTGAGTTCAGGCCTGCGGGCGCGTAGCTCTCCATCTGCCTATGTGCACTAACAGACCCAGCCACACCAAGCGCATGCTGCTGCATGCAAACCGCCGCGTTGGACGCGGAAACAGCCGCTTTGCTGTCAGGACATGCGCCGGCTTTTCCGCATTCCACCATACTACCAGACGCATGTCCATGCGTGCAAACCGCCGCTTTGGACGCGGAGTCAGCGGCTTTTCCGCGTTTTCTCACACTACCGCATTGTTTTATGATTTGCTTATAAATAGTTGATTTGCTAGCTAGGTTGTAAATAACCGTTTCTTCCTTCTAGGATTAGCTAGTACCAGATTTCCTGTGCAAAATCGATAACTTTCGTTTCTCGATTGTAAATACAATTCGAGATTGCATCATATAGGGACCCAGTAACCTTTCTTTAACGTCACATTGCTCACAGTCTTTAAGCCGTCGGAAGTGACTATTCCCCGAACGGTGACTGGAGCTTGTTGAACGTGATTGGGCTGGCTTACTGCAAGTGTAACTGCGGTGAGGCGTATTAACCACTAAATGCAAACTGGATGCATTGAAACGACCTGTTTGACTCTCTTAACTGCATCAGGACATTTTAATGTGTCGCTTACCGATGCTGCCGCTGTGCACGCACACACCTGCAGCTCACACCTGTCGAGAGTGACACATCTGTGATTGGTGAACAGGAACGTGTTCCCTGAACCAAAGTGCCTGTAAGGGAAGGATCATGGCTTCAACAAAAAGCCAATGATCATTCCTGAATCAATCACTGCCTGTGTGCTAGGAACTCTGTTCGGAGCACACAGAATAAAATGTGCGGGAACATCTTGTGGTTAAAAATAAACAAACAAAAAAACATTAAAATACACATTACACTACATAAATTAAGTAAAATTAAATTAACCCCCTCCTCTACTCACTATACTTAAAAAGTGTGTGTGTGTGTAAAAAAGAAAAAGTGTGTGTGTGTGTGTGTGTGTGCGTGGTGACAGCATTAAAAAAAAAACAAAAAAACCCTACATAAATAGTTACCTTATGGACAATATGTTATTTGGAAATAAAGGTGTATTTTGTACCCATTCAATACTTATAAGCCCTTATTTGCAAAAAAATAACAGTAATATATCCTCATGACATACATATTAAAGTAGCTGAGTCCCTAGGGCGCTACCTTCTGGTTACCTATACTGTGGGACTATTTATAACCTCTACCTACCTATACTTGGAAGTACCTCTAGCTACCTGATACTTGGGTGGAGGAAGAGACCTCTATCTACCTTATACTTGGGTGACGTCTAGCTGCTTAATACTGAAGGTATTTCTGGGTATCTAATACTTGGGGGCACTTCTGGATACCGAATACTCATAACTAGGGACACACATTGCTACCTAACACCTGTTATTTAAAAGTACACAGTGTACTTATTAGCACCATTGGTGGAAGTTGTGTGTAAGTGCATATTTAGGTGTTAGTAAAGGAACTGGTTAGCTAGGTGTTTGAGCTGAACTATTTGCTGGTGGGTCCCATCACATCTTTTCATGAGGTAATTGCAGCTGTGGATAATCAGAGGCAGGCATGAGAAGAGCTTTACATTAATGATGCTCGCCATACTTACATATATACATAGGTTACTATCTCATTCAAAAATAGGAATAATGATCAAATGAAGAACTACTGTTTTTCAAATATTAAATACTTATCACATTGAGACCAATGAATGTTGAAAATCCCCACTCCATCACCTCACCTGTGTATAATAGTTCCATAAACTATAGCAAACTTAGCATGGTTATTCACTTTTCCTTCCAGCAGGTAGTGCCCTAGGTAACTGTCTAAGTAGTTTATGCCTAAAAACTGTACCATTTTTTTGACTAGCTACTCAAATCACCCTGTTAGTGCACTCTGCTGGAGGGGGGTTTAAACGGTGCAGTATTATTGTCCTGCAGCAGGCTCCCGTGCCGCATGACAATCACACCGCACAAAGGGCCCATATGCAATTCACTTTTTCTACTAAGTTTTCTCCTAGGTGATAATTCTAAACTTATAAAATGCCTTTTAAGCCACCAGAAAGCAAGAAAATACTTTAGATGGAAAGTTATTTTAAATCGAAAATGAAAAATAATCTCCTAGGAGTAAACTCAAGTGAAAAAGTGAATTACATATGGGCCCATGGGCTTTCATGGCCCTTGTGCAATTAACTTTTTCTCTTTCGTTTTCTCCTAAGTGATATGTTCAAAATTGTCAATAAAATGCATTTTAAACCACCAGCAAACAAGAAAATACTCAAAGTAGATATTACTTTCTCGCCTACTGTTTGGTACTTTTTCAGATGCAAAGTGTTGAAATGTTATTTTAGATAGAAGATGAAAAGCTAACTCCTAGGAGAAAACACAGGAGAAAAAGTGAATTGCATATGGGCCCGGGTGTGAAACCAGCCTAAATGTACACATAGGCCTGGTACACACCAAAAACCGCTAGCAGATCCGCCAAATGCTAGCAGATTTTGAAACGCTTTTTCTTCTTTTTCTGTAGCGTTTCAGCTAGCATTTTGTGGTTTTGTGAAGCGTTTTTGGTGTAGTAGATTTCATGTATTGTTACAGTAAGCTGTTACTGAACAGCTACTGTAACAAAAAACGCCTGGCAAACCGCTCTGAAGTGCAGTTTTTCAGAGCGGTTTGCATTTTTCCTATACTTAACATTGAGGCAGAAACGCCTCCGCAATCCAAAATCTGCAGCAGCCCGGGAGTATGCGTTTCTGCAAAACGCCTCCCGCTCTGGTGTGCACCAGCCCATTGAAATACATTACCCAAGCGTATCCGCAGCCGCAAGCGGATCACAAAACGCAGCCGAACCGCTCTGGTGTGCACTAGGCCTATCTCAGGATTCTATTTCTTAGTGAAGAGGAGACAGGTGGATAAACTTTTCAGCCATCTGTGAATACAGCATATTCAGTCTAATATCTCTGATGTTAATTTACAGACCACAGAGAGTCCAGACCTTACATAATAAAATCTGTTGTTCCATTTGTATACAAAACAAACTTTTCTCTTAATTATCAATGTGTCAAGTGTTATGAGAAAAGAATCAGTATTAGTTCACTAATCTATGACAAGTTCTCTGCAGACTCGCACTGGGTTTACTGAACAGACTAAAGTCCTGTACACATGCTAGATTAAATTCGTCTGAGGTGGCTGATAACAACCACCATAGCCGATAATCTGGAGTGCGTACAGCAGCCCCCGACTGCCATCTGGCCAGGGATCTGCCAGTTGGATCAACTCGGCCGTGCAACAGCCGATAGCTTTGTTCTTTGCGCTCGCCCTGCTTGGTGACTTCACATCTGTGCTGCTCTTTTGGTCCTCTGCCCCCACATTGCAACAGAATGCGTCACCAGCCTGTAGGCTGACTAAACATCTGTGCAGCCTCAGCCCAGTGATGTTCACCGAGGGATCGGGTCTTGATTGGTGTCGGGAGACATTATTCTAGACTGTGTTCGGGCCTTTACACTACATACACATACTGGATTAAACTTGGCCAAGGCAGCCAATAAGGATCGCCTCGGGTGAGAATCTACCATGTGTACAGGAACACTCTGTCGTCAATTACAGATCCGGCATGCCCGACCACTGAACACATTGTTCTCCTTCTCACCCATAGGCTGAAAGCTGCTTCGTGGTGGATGCACCATTCCTCCTCCCTGTCACAGGAGCCCTAGTGGTCAGACCGCAAATTGCCTTCCAATCGGTTTCAGCACACAGACCATGCAAGCTTTGGTCGCGATCTTTGCGCAGAAACAGACAGAAATTTGGGCAGCAGCCCAACCAGAAGGGAGCCTGTGAGGTACGGTAATTAAAACTTTACACACTATTTCATGGTATCTGCTACCACCACTGGTATGGGCCAGTGGACCCGACTGACTGACTGGTCCTGCGAATAAAAATGGTTAAACACACTCTATTCTGTCTGTATATCAACAATAGTAGCGTCTCTTCAGAAGTCTGAGTTCAGTTCCTGTGTATGCTGAATAATAGGGTAGCGGAACAGTGAATGACTTTGGTAAAGTCTTTTATTCATGGGCAATATAAATAATTAATATATACAGACAATTATTAAAATCAACAATTATTGAAACAGTAATAGCCAGTATGAAAAATAAGAGAAAGGGAGAAAAAATACTTAGTTTCATGGAAAGGTGTCCTTTTGTGGGAAGAATCATAAAGTCCTTGGGAAAATCCTTTGTTTCAGATCAAAGTTCAGAGTTCAGACTAGGTGGATGCCAGCATATCGTCAAGCTGGCACAGATGAGTTCAAGATGATGTTTCAGGGTGGAGGACACTGAGTTTGCCTCCTCTGCCATTCTTATGCCCCTGATTCAGTAGGAGGGAGTGAGGGCGGGAGCCACACACCCCCTTAGAATATGAGATGAGTCCTCCCCTTGTCCTGGGGACCAGAAATCATATGTAACCATATATGGGCTCTATCTCACAGAACCGTACAGGAAAGGGCAGCTTTACTAACATTTTCAGGTCTGTCTCGATTTACCCAGCAGCCTGATACCAAACATGAGGGGTGGGACCCCTGTGGTATCATCAGGGCACTTTCGAACTGCCTAACTGGCAGTCTTTACCTCAGAATGTTCTAAAACCTTCTCAGAACCAATCCTGCTCTGTTAGTTTGGAGGGTCTGCCAGCCTGGCAACACAGAAAATATGACACATATAGCAGTTTATGGAATATGAGATACATCTGGGATTTACAGCAGGTCATCCCCAGGCAAAGGCTCTTTGAAGTTTGGGGCAGCAAGCTACGTGTCAGCTCCCCTGCTGGGAGGAGAGCCAGAATGTCTGACTTTTCCCCAACTATATTGTTTCTGTCATTGTGCTTATCAACTATATCTGATGGATGGGCCATCAGCACAGCTTGAAGCCAGGGACACTCTGCAGCAGGCTAGTGCCTTTTGGTGGAAGGAGGGAAAGAGAAAAAAAAGAAAAAACCCCCAGGAATGTCAGTTCTGATTCCTGTAATGGCTGCACAAATTTAGCCAGAAAGCGATCAGAAATTGGACTGCGCAGATCCCTCCAATTCACCCACGTCTCGCGGCTGTTCCATGACACTCCCCCTTTCATAGTGACAGCAGTGTCTATACAGAATCCTGCCCTGAACTCTCACCCAAGGGATCAAGTCCTAATGACATCCTTTGTACGTGTGTATGTGGCTTACCATAATAATTGGATCTCATAGTAACATGGTGTACATTGGTCAGATCACAGATCAGTTTAACTGCATCACTGCAGAATCTCTAAGCTTCCAATAATGTGATTTGCCTTCTTAAAACAGAAGGTATTTGCGATAACTAAGCTTTAAGTGAATATCTGTGGTTACCCACGATGCACCACTACTGAATATGCAAATTATCTCTTTATGCCACTTAAAGCTGAATTAACACAAATACCTTCTGTTTTAAGAAGGCAAACAACACTAGGCATTGCTTTTTAGTAGAAGGGCTTTTCGGTCTCTTGTACTTGCTGCTTGGGTACTCTGTTAAGCTTCCATTATAAAGCTAAAATATATGGCTGTGGAATCTATTTCTAACAATCAGCTGTAAAAAATCTAGGGTATATATCTAACGTAAAGCCTGGCACATGTTTTAGACTTCTGTTGCCACCCTGATTTATTCTACACTTTTTTTAAATTTCGGATTATGGTTTTTGAGCAATTGTTGTACAGACTCGATCCTTGGTTTCCAGCTGAGCAGTATGTACTGCCAGGGACGGATCTAGGGGGGGAGGCAAGCGGGTATCTTGCCCCAGGCGCAGTTTGTTGAATTCTTAAAAAAGCGGCAAAATGAATGGCCGTTTAGGCGCCAGAACCTGACCTTTAGGCGCCAAAACCTGACTTTGCCCAAGGCGCAACTTGGTCTTGATCCGTCCCTGTGTACTGCTCTATGGAGAGGTGAGCAAGCACAAGCAGCACCTTGCTGCAGGAACTATACATCCAGGCTGATGGCAGAAGAGGAGGTCAGGGGTCACCAGTACACACTTTACACTTCCAGCCAAAACCATCAGGATCTATTGTTTTGGCCGAGGAAAAACTAGAGTGTATACAGTACATAGCTGAACAACCATAATGCTTCAGGAGATATAACAAGCTTGGATGTATTTAATGTTAAGTTGTACATTTCATTTGGGTCCATAGAGCCAGGCAACCATAATGGTGTAGAATAAAAATATTTTATGATGCCTGAAACACGCGCGTTACCGGTATCTCTATGGAGAATCAACTATTCCTGTTTTATAGGCAGTTTACTCGTATACCATAAACGGTAATTCTAGACATTGCCTACTGAAAAACAACTATAGCTTTATGGGCATGGAAAGGGTAAATAGCAGGCATAGAACAGGAGTTTGTGGAAACTGTTTATTCTAAAGAAAAACTGAAGTGAAAAAAGACTAATGAAATAAGCACTTGTATCTAAAGAAATAATCCTAAATAGAATTTAGAATTCTCCCAAAATCCCATATTCTTATTTTGGTTTTAATGGATACAAATCTATATTTCTTATTTCCCAACTGGCTAGTTTGCAATACTGATTTTCTGTCCTAATGCCAGATACAGTTTGGATGGAAACCGTGACCAAGAATTGAACTTCATCCCAATCAGTAGCTGATACCCCCTTTCCCATGAGAAATCTTTTCCTTTTCTCAAACGGATCATCAAGGGGCTCTGATTGGCTGATATTGTGGTGAAACCCCTCCCACAGTGTGATATCAGGACCATGGTCCTGACAGTTTCCTGTCTGTGAACCTTGTTGCATTGTGGGAAATAACAGCTGTTCCCAGCTGTTTCCAACTTCCAAAAATGCATCATCTCCTTCCACTGACATCACCTGCCAGCAGTAAAAATGTCACCATATGATAAATGTCACAATGTAAGTCAGGGAGAGGAAAGATTTTACAATGGGCAAACACTGACTAAATAATTTATACATAATTATTGTAAAACTTAAGCACTTTTGTTCATTATGTTATTTTCATTGGAGTCCCTCTTTAACAGGAGTCTGTGTTCTGTCCAAACTCCTTCCCCTATCCAATCCAATGACCATGAGGTAGTCAAAGAACCGGACAGTATTTTTCTGTAAATACAATGCTGGCCTTGCCCAAAGGGTGATAAGGAAATCTGGGCACTTGAAAACCCGATAGTAGAATATCAGTAAATTTACTCAGATTCTACTATTACAGTGATGATAGTAAAAATATTGGTAATAAATAACAATATTTTACTACAGCTAAATAGAGCCCTATTCTTACACTCAACCTACACCCCCCCCCCCCCACACACACACACGGCTAACCTTAACCCCCCACAGTTAACCTTAAAGCGGAATATAACCCTGCATTTCAACTTTGCTCTAAAACATTATTTACAGCATATTATATGCAAAAAGCATTTTTTTTTTAACTAGACCAGCATTGGAAGGGTTAAACACAGAGGTTTTAAGTTCCGTGCAGACGTTCAGATAGTTACATTCTATTTAGTTAGATGTAACTATTGATAAACTTTACACACTCTTTGGCTGTCCTCCAACTCCTTCTCAGTGAGAGAGATGAGTCACAATAAACACTTAGATACATTTGTGTAAACAAAATGTATCTATATCAGCTTCGGATGCGTCTGCAAAAATCTCCAGGGACTTTAAAGCCCTGTGTAACCCTTCCATTGCTGGTCTAGTAAAAAAAAAAATGCTGGTTGCATATAATATACTGTAAATAATGTTTTAGAGCAAAGTTGAAATGCAGGGTTATATTCCGCTTTAACGACCACCCTCCTCATGGCTAACTTTAACTAACCTTTCCTGAGCTAATCTTAACCTCCATGGCTCCTCCCATGGCTAACCTTATCCATCTTCTTCGCTGGCAATCTGCTCTAAGAAACCAAAACGCTAATTTTCAGGCACACCATAAGCACTCATAGCAGATATTGGCAATTGCAGGAAATGTTGGCTCCCAAGGAGCCTGATATATATCGGTTGCCTAAGCCACCCACAAAGCGAAATTCGCGCCTGCTATCTATAGCTATACTTTGCATTGCGGGTGGCCCAGGCGCTCGATATTTGCATTGCAATATGAACTCCCTCCGATTGCTCTATTTTTTTATGAGCGCCTATGGCCATGCCCAAACTTCTGCCGCTAGCGGGCACCCAATTTCCTGCTACTGTCTGGCTATCCTGCTCAGATCTCTGGGTCATGTGACTGACTTTTTCAAAAGGAATTTCTCTCAGTTAGCTGCAATTAAATATTGTGCAAGTAATGGCATAATCCCTTATTCAACTTTATTAATAATGAAAAATTTGGGAGAGTGAACTACGGCCTTAAAGAGACACTGAGGCGGAAAACAATTATGATATAATGATTTGCATGTGTAGTACAGCTAAGAAATAAAACATTAGGAGCAGAGACATACGTCTAATATTGTTTCCAGTACAAGAAGAGTTAAGAAACTCCAGTTGTTATCTATGCAAAAGAGCCATTGAGCTCCACGACTTTCAAAGTCGCAGAGAGCTCTGTCTTCTGAAACTTGTTATCTCAAGTGTCAGTCACTGTATCTTCTTTTTCTCTCCAGAGGACAGTTCAAAAGTTCAGTGGCCGGCTCTGTAAAATAATTTAGAATGCTGAGTAGTGTGTAAACTGCAAATATTAGAGAATAATACAATATTATAAAAAAACACTATACCTGAAAATAAAAATATGATATTTTCTTTGCTACTAATATTCTAGTAATGATCCAAACTACACAACCAATTCATTATATTATAATGGTTTTTTTCGCTTCAGTGTCTCTTAACCTCCCTGGCGGTTTATTTTTTTGCGGCGCTCGGCAGGTGGGTTTTTTGTTACCTATTTTTTTTTTTTATCATGTAGCTAGCCTAGCGCTAGCTACATGATTCCCCCCTCCCTGCGGCATCCCTTCCACCCCTCCGATCGCTGCCGGCGATCATACCCAACAGAAAATCCCGCTCTGAACGGGATTTCCTGTTCGGGCTTCCCTCGTCGCCATGGCGACGATCGAAATGACGTCATCTACCTTAGGGGGAGTCCCGATCCACCCCATAGCTCAGCTTGGCGGTGATTGGCCAGGCTGCGCTGAGGGTCTGGGGAGGGCCCTCTTTCGCAACACATAGCGGCGGATCGGTGGCGATCGAACTAAACACGCAGCTAGCAAAATGCTAGCTGTTTTAAAAAAAATTGTAACAAAAGACCCACCAGGGGCTAAGCAATCCACCACAGCGGTAATGGACGAGCTGAGCTCGTCCATACCGCTAAGGTGGTTAAAGGAGACCTGAACTCAGAACTTCCTTTCTGCTCTAAAAGATAAGCAACAGCATAATAACTTTTAAAGAAAAAAATTCTTTGTTACAGCTGATACAAATCTTACGATAAATCTGCATTGTGTCTCCTTCCTGCTTTCATGGAAGCAGGCATATTGTTAACAACCTATGTTTACCAATTACAGTTATTATCAGGGCTGTGGAGTCGGTACAAAAATCTTCCGACTCCAACTCAGACTCCTCAGTTTATAAAACCACTGACTCCGGGTATCCAAAATGGCTCCGACTCCGACTCCTTAGTCTAATACTTACCAGGGCTGTGGATTTTGTAAAAAAAAATCATCCGACTCGACTCCCGACTCCTCAGTTTATGAAATCACCGACTCCAACTCCGGGTACCCAAAATAGCTCCAACTCCATATCCCTGGTTATTATTATTATTTAGTATTTATATAGCTCCGTCATCTTCCGCTGCACTATACAGAGTATATTGTCTTGTCACTTAACTGTCCCTCAGAGGGGCTCACTATCTAATCCCTACCATGTATTGTGTAGTGTATGCATCATAGTCTAGGGCCAATTTAAAAGGGGAAGCCAATTAACTTATCTTTATGTTTTAGGGATGTGGGAGGAAACCAGAGTGCCCGGAGGAAACCCACACAGACACGCAGAGAACATACAAACTCCTTGCAGATCTTACCCTGGCTAGTATTCAAACCGGGAATCCAGCGCTGCAAAGTGAGTGCTAACCACTACGCCACCTTGCTGCCCAATTATAGTTGTGCTTAATCACAGATGAGGGGGAATTAGGCAGGCTAAACTCTCTAAATACATACAGGGTGCATTTCTCTGTTTTCCTTTTGTCCTGTGCAAGAGTTCAAATCCACTTTAATGCTGGGAATACACCATGCTCGATAGGTAATGTCTGACAGGTCTGATCTGATTTTGATCGTTTTTCTGATTGATTTTTCTCATGGAAGCTAATGGAATTCAATCAGAAAAATGATCTGAAAAACAATTGGAAAATCGATCGGCCAGTAAATCTGCCAAAAAAAAAAAACCCTAATTGTGTATTCCCAGCAAAACAGGCTTCTCCCAGCACAGGGAATGCAGCTAAATAGCAACATCCCATCTATCAAGTTAATCCTGTGACTGTGACAGATAATAAGACTGCAATCCACCCAGGAAACAGTTCCTGTAGAAGGATCCATGAACTTTACAGAAGCACAAGTGGCCCCTCCCACTTTCTGCCACCCAGCACAGCTCAAAGCAGAAGGGATGCAGGTGCTGTCAGCCCACAAATAGTGCAATTCTAATGAATATTCATCTTTCTAGGCACAGCTTTTTGTTTATACAATACTAGGTGTGCTAAAAATGCAACCACAGAGAAGGTAAGCCCAGAACAGCATTGGTATCCTGGATGACTCACACTTATTTGTCTGTCCTTGATGGGAACAGGAAGTAGCTACTCATTAACCATCCTGTGCAACCCTCTATTTTATTGAATGGCAGCATACAATGAGTGTAAAAAAGGAATAAAAAGAATGGAGATAGTAAAAGTAATGTCATTGTTTCAGTCTTTGAAGCCAGTCTCACAATCAATGACATTAGTATGGTAGCAGAAGAGATTCTCATTTCATTCACAGACAGCTTCTTTCACTTTTTATTGACTACCGTATATCCCAATTCCAGTAGGTCACAAGGTTTACAGACATTCACATTATTTAGCAGCATTAAATGATTAGCATCAGCCAAATGTTTTGGGTTGCCTTCGAAAATACAGTGGCTCTCTTGAAGAGATCTATTTTTTCATAAAAAGTTTGCTGTACCTTTAGGCTGGGTTCACACTGCTATAAAATTGATCTGTTCATTGGAGCAGAGCGGAATGGATCAGCAGACATGCCCGGTTCACATTAGCAGTAAAAAATGGAACAGAAGGGAATGGATCAGAACGGATGCGAATGGATCCAATATTAACCTATGGATCCATTCACATCTGTCCCTTCGAACGGATCCATTCCGCACGATCTGGACCGATCAACGGACCGCAAATTTCCTCCTGCAGCAATTTTTCGGGACCACTGAGCCCAGCAGAAAAGAAATGGACCCTGAAGCACTGCATTGAGTGCAATAAGAAAATGGAACATTTCTTCACACTAGTGAAGAAACGGACATTCTAAGGAGCAAAATCCACTATGGGGGTGGGGTCTGGGGGGGGGGGGGGGGATGTGGAGAAACGGAATGAAAGCAGTTAAACGGCAACGGAGTGAAAACGGATCCGTCCGACCAGTAATCAGATCTATTTTCACGGATCTGTTTGCCACTAAATTGCCAGTGTGAACCGTGACTCAAGGCAAGCCAATCAGACCCAATGAGAATCACCAGGATCCTAAGAGATCCGGGGCACTTTTGGGCACTCCAGCTGAAAAATGGGTGTGGTCATGCATCCGAATTTGGGTGTGGTCATAGGTGGAGCAACATTTACATGGCCTGTCCAGCAAAATGTTGGATTAAGCCCCCCCTTTCCATTTATACAAAAAAAAAAAATTGCAGCATCTATATGTATATATAATAGAGTAAGCGCCTCAACCTTCAAGCAAGAAGAAGTAGCGCCCTGCCCCCAGGGGCGGTCCTACACTTGCCGCCGAGCTGGAGGGGGTAGCGGCAGTGGCGTAGCTTAGGAGCTGTGGGCCCCGATGCAAGTTTTACATGGGGCCCCCCCAAGCAATCTCCATACATATCAATTGACACGTCGCACCAAAACCTGCCAATGGCAACTACAGTGTCAGAGGTGCAAGAAGGGAATGGGGAGCAGTTTGTTAATGATTACCACTATCCAAAGTTTCTATAGAAGTGATTATTATGAGCACAGGACCAATAGAGAGCTGATACTGCAATTCAGGGAGGGCCCTACGGGGCCCCTCTGGCCCAAGGGGCCCGATGCGGTCGCTACCTCTGTACGCCCCTGGGTAGCGGGCAGGAAGGGGATATTGGGCACAGCGGCGGGGAGGGGGGTCGGACCTCCCCCTCCCTCACCTGGGTCCCCCCATCTGTAAAAAAAAAAAAAAAGTTGTTTGCAATACTACAATACTACAGCTGTCATGTTACAGTGCCAGGTCTTATAGTCACTTACCTATACTGTGCTGCAGGTCCTGACTATCATGTGATACATTTAAAACCACAGGGTTGCATAATCAACATTCTGCCCATCTGTGTCTAGGGACTGACCAAACCTGCAGCAATAGCAGATTGGTGGTGCCTATTTTGTCTTTCAGCTTACAATTTCTCTTCTTGCCTGTATTGCTTGTGTTTATGTTAAGTTTCCAACCTGCTCAATCCAGAAGCCCATATATCCTAACTGTCCTTCTTTTGTCCTTCCCTGTTTGGTTACCCTGTCCCTTTGTCCCACTTTATTCCCCATTTGTCCCTCTTTCAGGACTGATGTACATATCTATGTAAATATATGTATTTTTCTACTGAAAAATGTGCTTAATTGACTCAAAACTTTATGCCCATCCTTTAAATGAATATATATTTCTTATATTCAAATGTTAATGTAAAGGAAAATTAACCAGGTTAGAAAGGATCAGTGTGGTTTTAACTGCTTGAGGACCACAGGCTTACACCCCCAGTGACCAGGCCATTTTTTACAATTCAGCACACTGCAGCTTTAACAGTTCGCTGCAGGGCCATACAACTTATCACACAAAGGAATCCTGCCTCCTATTCTTGCCACCAACAGAGCTTTCTGTTAGTGACATCTGATTGCTGCTGCGATTTTTTTATTATTATTAATTTAATTTTTTTTTTAAATACATTTGGATTTTTTTTTCTTTTAAAGGGACCCCGAACAGTACATAAAAATTAAGTCAGTACTTACCTACTGCTTCCTCCAGCCCACCATAGGCCACGAGGTCCCATCCTCCTGGCTCCTCTCCCAGTCCCGCTGGTGACTTCATTACCGGCAACACCCAAGCCGAGTGTTGGCCCAACACTTCCTGAACGTTGACGCTCCGTGTCTTCAGGCCGGATGTTACGCGTCATCAAGGCAGCCGGAGTGACAGTCCTGCACATGCGTGGTTTTCTAACTCTGAACCGCGCATGCATGCGCAGGACTGTCACGCTGGCCGCCGTAATGACGTGGAGCGTCACCGTTCAGGAAGTGCTGGGCTTACACTTTGCCTGGGTGTTGCTGGTAATGAAGTCACCAGTGGGACCGGGAGAGGAGACAGGATGACGCCGGGGGACCTTGCGGCCTACGGTGGGCTGGAGGAAGCCCCAGGTAAGTACAAACCTTACCTAAAAAGATGAAAGCCTCTGGATCCTATAAAGGTTTTCCTCATTCCTACCGCCGTTTGCTGGGACCCCCATGAAGATCAGGGCAGCTCTTCCCTTCAAGCAGGAGCATGAAGCCACAGGTGCAGTACGGCTGCGCTCGTGCTTGATGAGGAACACTGGCTCAATCAAATTTCTGACGAGCCCTGTTGGAAATCATTGGGGGGTCTACTAGCAGTTTTGGGGGATCAGAGGAAGCTGTTGGAAGCCTCTACAGGTAAGCTAAGGTAAGCATTACCTTTGTGACTGAAGCTTTGGCATCTTTACTGCTAGAAATATAAATTACTGTGGGATGTTTCTTTTTCCATCCGTGTAGTGAGTATGAACATTAGTTCATCTCCCAGAGTGCTTTGGGGCAGAAGGCCCGTGACATCATAGCCTAGACTGCACATCACTGGGAGAGTGGTGTTGCAGAAAAATTGGCATCAACTCAGAATTGTTTTGCATCGCATTGACCATCTTTACCCACTAGCAAGAAGCATGCACCTAATGTAGGTGGGCTAAAGACTCATAGCCTTGAGGAGTGTTGCCATGCAGGCTATTGATCCATTCTGTTGCTTTGGAAAGGGCGGTGGGAGGGATAAGAAGCCTGCATCTTTAGGTGACATAAGGCAGCTGCTGTACACACTCCACGCTATATATTTGCTATATTCTCAGCAGAGGCAGTCTTTATCAACCACCCTAGCCGAGTGCCTGAATGTAAGTTTAGTATTACAGTAATAGCCCTTTCCATATTCTCCTCATTCCAGGTTTCCTATATAGTCCTTTAAGCAGGCCATACACTGGCTCGATTCCCGGCCGTTTCGACAGCAGATTCGATCCTGGGATCGAATCTGCTGCCAATCGTTTGCGGTAAACGCAGCCGCCGATCCGATTTCCTCCCGAAATCGGATCGGTCCGTCGATCGCGCCGTGCGGGAAATTACCCTCGATCACCCGCGGGTAAAGTGCGCGTCGCTAGCGGCGGCCGATCCGATCAAGTATACATTACCTGAGGCTGGCTCCCGGGCGTCTTCTCCACGCTGCACGGCTCTGTTCCGGCTCCATCCATCCCGGCGCTTCCTGTGTCACTGCAGTGACCAGGAAGTTCAAATAGAGGGCGCTCTATTTGAACTTCCTGGTCACGGAGTAACACAGGAAGCACCGTAATGGAGCCGGAAAAGAGCCGTGCAATGCGGAGAAGATGCCCGGGAGCCAGCATCAGGTAATGTATACGGGGGGGGGGGGGGGACAGGCGGCAGGAGCAGCTCAGCAGATGGTGAATCGGTTTCAGGCTGAAATCGATTCACAATCTGTTTGCAGTAAAGGCAGCCATACGATCCCTCTCTGATCAGATTCGATCAGATAGGGATCTGTCAGCTGGTCGATCTAATGGCACATCGACCAGTGTATGGCCACCTTTGCAGTTCTTTACTTCCTACAGCTGTGAGAGCGATTGATGATCTGTTTCTTGTATAAAGAACCGTTCCACTCCTTGTATGGCTGCCAGCCAAGCCTGAAACTTCCAGAGACAAGTTTTGAGACACCTTGGAAAATATGCTGATAAAAACTTTACCTTACAGCATTAAAGATATATAAATTACAGATATTAATCTCATATGTGTACAATTCACTGACAACTCCCGCAGTTCTCTTCTGTCTTGGTAGTACCTTTAGAAAATAACCTGTATGCTTCCTACTCATACAGTCTCTTCCTTACTTCATATAAAGGAAACCTGAGGAAAAAAAAAAAAATTTATACGTACCTAGGGATTCCTCCAGCCCCCTTCAGATAGTTGGCTCCCTTGTGTCCTACCGGGCCACCTCAATTCTCCACTAGCTGGCCCAATAATTCCTGTATTCGCTGCGCAGAGCGTATGCGTGGCCTGGCCCCGTTTGCCCCTTCCACTACGCTCGGTGCCAGGAGTGGCGCAGAAAAATCCCGGAAATGGGAGCGCAATGGGGGCGTGCGCGCAGCTGGACTGTGGATGCGTCAACTTAAGCTGACTGAAGAATTTACCAAACCGGCTAGCAGAAGACTGAGGTGGCCCGGGAGGACGCTAGGGAGCCAGTGGCCTGAAGGGGGCTAGAGGAAGCCCCAGGTACAGGTAGTTGTTTTTTTGCTTGTCTCAGGTAGCAGTAAAATTATGACAAATACCAGCGAAGGTATGTAAAGTAAGCCACAACCATGGCAACCAATCAAATATCAGTTGCATAATCTAATTATCTTTGTTGGTTAAAATAAACTTGTAAGGGTTAAATGTTGCTCACTAGCAACTGTTGCTAGGTGATTAGTGAGCTCCTATATTCTCTCCTTAGCTTCTAAGGCTTAGAAGATAGATTTGTTTCAATCCTAGAAACCATAGCTTGGCTCTGAATACCTGACTTGAAAAACTAAAGTCATATCCATAGACATGAAATGACATTTGCTTCTTTGGCTCACCAATAAATTTGAGCTCAGATCTACCAAGGTCTCATAGTTGTAGATGCTACAATCTCTGGCAAGAGGCACAAGTTGCCCTTGAGTTATTTGTGGAACGGTCTGTTTTTGTCGTCTTACTACCTACTATGCTCTTGGCCTGTAGCACCATCTAGTGGAATTATGTTAAAACTGCAGTTATTTGCATTGCTAGTCGTACAGCAATTTGACATTACCACTTTTTTTGATTTCCCGTTTTAAGATCATGATAACCACTTTTGTAATGCAATATTTGTAAAAACAGGAACAGGTTTTCCTCCCTGCTGATCAAGTAGTACAGGTAGTACCCAGAATAGTCAGTGGCATAGCTAGAGATCATGGGGCCCCATAGCAAAATTTTAATGGGGCCCTCAGATGCAGCAACTCTTAAGCAATGCCTCCGGGCCCCTCCCTGGCCAGAACTACAGATTAAAGTCCCTGACGGTAATCCCTAGCTCGGGCTAGCCGCCCGAAGCTCTAAGCAGAGTATTATAGCACGCAGCTGGAGCGGGGGATCCAGACGTCGGTAGCCATTCTCCTTCCTGTCGTCGGAGGCTCTGAAACACTCTGGTGAGATCGCCGTCATTTATTTCTCCAAAGAGTTACAGCGCCACCCCAAGGACGGAGGTAAAATTGCAGCGCTGGAGCCCATGGAGGTGAGTTAGAGCTGCTGCTGGCATTCTGACGGCATTATTATTTCCTTATTTTAGGGTCTGAAAACTTTTAAAAAGACCCCAAAATCCGGACATACTGCCAGGAAGGTTAATAGTTGGCTGAGCCAGGAAGGTATTCCTATACACTGGTGGGAAAATAGTTCCCCTCTCACCTGCCTGCTGCACATAGAAACCTGGGATGAGACATACATGCATCTGCAGGTTGTAAGGCAGGGCACAGGAGAGAATAGATATTTATGTATATTAAAAAGTTTTCTCCAGGGAACTACAAGATTTGTCATGCAATATTTAAATTTTCTGAGATTTTGATTTTTTTGTATAAGCTGTAAGCTTGCATGCAATGAGTCTATTTCATATAGATTATTTCCACATTTTAAGTTGAAATACTGAAATAAATGAACTTTTACTCAATATTCTTATTTTTTGAGTTTCGCCTGTAAACTCGCAGCCCCCCCCCCCCCCCAAAAAAAAGCTACACTCTGTAATAAGAATATCATACAGTTGGATCTCCACTGTGATCTTTGCCATTTGGTCTGACTTTGTCTCCATTTCATTCTTTCTGAAGCCCTGCAGCCATTGCGAATGTGGGTAAAGCGGTGTTGGCGGAGTTTAGCACTGACCCTCTTTTTTGGTCTGGGCTGGAGTGGAGTGTCAGTATTCCAGCAGGACTGCTGTCCAGCAGGACAACCCATGTTTCTGACCATGAGAGCCTGATGTCCATCACAACTTATTTTTCCCCCTTCAGCCAAGTTTCTAAGTAACATGCTTGAAGAACTACAGATCTCTTTCCCAAGTGCACACCACTCCCACTGTCAGACGCGTTTCATAAATCTTGGTGTAAATATAAATACTGTGGCCTCACTGTAAATAAACAGTATTACAAACAACCAAACAACTCAAATAATTGTACATTTTCTACAGAAAGGGCCCTTTTTCTATTAGTTGCGATTTGCAATCCGATTCTGATGATTTGTAGATCACAAACCCCTAGGTACTCATTAAAGCGGATCTCCAACCTAATGTAAAAATCTAGCAGGGTTCCTGCTCTGTCTCGTCCCCCAAAACCTTCCCGAAGATCTCAAATTACCCCACTTCTGGTGCTTGGCCCCGCCTCCCCTATCTCTCTGAAGAAAACAGTCAATATGTTTACTGCAGTAAATGTCTTCGTGTTAAATTTACACAGCTCCAGATAATCCACAGAACTGATTATACCCTGAAGCACTTACATCACCTCAGCTTTCTTGCTTCACCTGCATGTTCTGGATGTGCTAGGGATCATGGAGATCTCATCCATATGCTATGGAATTGCCCCAAACCTAGGAGGTATAGGGGAGGGGTTCTTTATATTATAGATCAGGCGTTACGGGTCACTGTACCTCGTACTATTCTTGTTTGTATTTTAGGCTTATTTGAAGATGGTACTGTCATAATATAGCAGCCATTTGTGATATTGCATATAATACAGAAGCCATTTTGTTCATTTTCTGTCTGCTGTGTACTATTTCAGATGTGTATGTATGTTAAGAAGCCAATCTGGCAGCTGGCTTTGGGGTATAATTGGGCACCAGGCTGAAGGAAGCAGCTAATTTGATTTTATGTATGTCAATGTAAATTACATTTGCATTCAGTTTCCTCTGGACACTGCGGCCTCCAGCAAGGAAACAGTTAAATAGATAATGACCCACCCCTTTGTCCTGCATCCTAAAAAGGTGCTGCACTGCTTTGAAGCCTATACATGTAAACATCTACCTGTTGTTCTGAATATTCGTCTAGAGTCTAAGTGGGACCGGAAACCTTTGAAATTAGATTATTTCTGGAATTGCAGATTAAGTGCCCCGGGCTACAAATCGGCCTATAAGAGCCAGCATAGAACACTCAAAACTTGTAGTTCCCTGGAGATAACAAGGACGCTAGAACTGCCCTGGTCCAACCAGTTGCTGCGTTCTCCCGCAAATAACATTCAGACCGGGTGTACTGGCCATGTGTTCTCGCTCCCCCTCCCTGAGGGTGGTCCCCCCCGGGCACCGCCCATGTCTGGGCGGTGTACCGGCCATGTGTTCTCGCTCCCCCCCTCCCTGAGGGGTAGTTGCGGCGCTCCCGGGCAGTGGACGCCTTGTGGGGGTGTCTGCGCTGCCCTTCATTTCTTGGGGATACAAGGAGGCCTACACACGGCATCCCTGTTGAGATGCAATGTATATTGTGTGGGCCAACTCCTGCACGAAGCACAGGTGGATAGTTTAGATCCTGCATATTCTGGTAGGCGAATGCAATATGCAAACGCTTTGCCATTTTAATTAGTCAGCAGACTTGAGGCAGCCAGTATTTAAGTCAGGAGTTGACTGGTCTGAGCACACATCCCTTTTTCTTGTGCAGCATAAGGAAGCTAGAACTGCCCTGGTCCAACCAGCTGCTGCGTTCTCCCACAAATAACGTTCAGACCTTCATGCTGGTAACGTTTTATTCCTTTTTTCTGTTTTTGAGCAAACTGTCTTGTTCAGAATCAGAATCAGAATCATTTTATTTATCGCCAAGCACGACTTGGTCGTGCCCGGAATTGGGCTTGGCACAAGCAGGTACAGAAAAAAGGACAGGCAACAGAGATAACAGAAAGCATACATCAAGCATAATGTAGTACAGTGGTGGTACACAACAGAGAAAAACCTTGTAGTACAGTGGTGATACACAACAGAGTAGTACAGTGGTGATACACAACAGCGAAAAACCTTGTTCGCAGTAAATATGTAGATCTGCTGTGCAGACATGCTTAAGGGACGGTTCTGGTTAGTTGAGGGAGAACGGTTCTGGCTAGTTGAAGACTAGGCTGATGGGAGGATGGTGCGGTGGTGGAGGGGGGTGGGAGTGAGTCTAGAGAGTTCAGTGATTTGACCGCTGAGGGGAAGAAACTGTTCCTGTGTCTTGAGGTCCTGGTGTAGATGGACCGATACCTCTGGCCCGAACGGAGCCGACTGAAGAAGCGAGAGCCTGGGTGTGAGGGATCTTTAGTGATCCGCAAAGCTCTGGAGCACAGTCTGGTGTTGTAGAGGAGGTCCAGCGGGGGGAGAGGTTTTCCAATGATTCTCTCCGCCGATTTGATGACCCTCTGTAGCTTGTGTCTATCACTGGCAGAGGAGCCTGCGTACCAGACCAATATAGAAGAGCACAGGACAGACTCAATTGTGGCTGAGTAGAAGCTTGTCAGAAGTTTCCGGTCCATACCGAACTTCCTCAGTTGGCGGAGGAAGAATAGTCTCTGCTGGGCTTTCCTCTGGATGGAGGTAGTGTTGGCCTTCCACCTCAGGTCGTTGGAGATGGTTGTGCCCAGGAGACGAGTGCAGGGGACTTGTGCAACTTCCGTGCCTTCAATATGGATTGGGGGTGGGATGGGGGCGCGCTTCCTAAAGTCTATGATCAGCTCAACAGTTTTTGCAGTGTTGAGCACCAACCCATTCACCCTACACCAGTTGCAGATACTTTCGACCTGGTGACGGTAAGCCTCCTCATCGTTGTTGGAGATGAGTCCAACAATGGTGGTGTCATCCGCAAATTTGATAACTTTGACGGAGCTTTCAGTGGATTCGCAGTTGTTTGTATACAGAGAGAACAGGATCGGTGACAGGACGCAGCCTTGTGGGGCCCCTGTGTTGGTGGTTCTTGGTTGAGAGAGGATGGCACCCAGCTTGACGACCTGGGATCTGTTTGTGAGGAAGTCAGTGATCCACAGGCGCAGGGAGGGGTGGACATTGAGCGCAGCAAGGTTCTCCTGAAGTATTTTAGGGCTGATGGTGTTAAACGCCGAGCTAAAGTCAAGGAGGAGGATCCTGGCGTATGAGTTGCTCTGTCCAGGTGCTCGTAGACTGACTCCAGGCAGATGTTGATGGCGTCGTCGGTGGACCTGTTCGCTCTGTATGCAAACTGGTGTGGGTCTAGCAGGGGCTCTGTTGAGACTTTTAGCAGGGGCATGACCATGCTCTCAAAAGTTTTCATAATGACGGATGTGAGAGCCACAGGTCTGAAGTTGTTGAGGTCGGTGACTCCCTGCTTCTTGGGTACAGGGATGATGGTCGACCTCTTGAAGCAAGCAGGAACTTTACCTTCCTGGAGGGATCTGGTAAAGATGGCAGACAGAATGGGAGCTAGCTGTTGTGCACCGGTTTTCAGGCATGCTGGTGACACACCATCTGGGCCTGAGGCTTTCCTAGTGTTTAGCCTTGACAGGTGCCTCAGGATGTCATCCTCGTTCACGGTCAGAGACGGTGAGTTTGGGCATGGAGCAGGCGGGGTGGAGGAAGGAGCAGGTGGCTCCGGGAGTCCTGCACATGCTGCTTGGTTCTCGAATCTGCAGTAGAATTCACTGAGGTTCTCAACAAGCTCAGTGCTGGGATTTGCATGTTGAGGGGGGGGGGCTTATAGTTGGTGGCAGCCCTGAGACCTTTCCATACAGCTCGGGAGTCGTTTGAGGAGAGTTTCTGTTTCAGCTTTTCCCCATAGCTCTTTTTGGCATCTCTCAGTTCCTTGTTCAGGTTGTTTTTTGCCTCCCTGTAGTGCTCCTGGTTACCAGTCCTGTGTGCAGCTTCCTTGCAATACCGCAGGTGTCGTAGTTTTTTGGTGAACCATGGTTTGTCATTTGGATAAAGTTTAAAAGTTTTTGTTGGTATACACTGGTCCTCACAGAAGCTAATATATGATGATACGTTGTCCGCCCACTCATCTAGGTTTGGCGATTCCAGGGCCTCCCAGTCCGTGCAGTCGAAGCAGGCTTGAAGTTGTAGCTTAGCCTCACTTGACCATACTTTGGTGGACTTCAGGACTGGTTTTGCAGTTTCCAGGCGCCTCTTGTAGGTTGGTATCAGGTGGATGAGGCAGTGATCGGATGAGCCTAGTGCTGCCCACGGAACGGCCTTATATGCACCTTTCAGGACCGTGTAGCAGTGATCAAGGGTGTTAGTGTTTCTGGTGGGGCAGGTAATATGCTGGTGGAAGCGTGGTAGCTCTTGTTGGAGCTTGGCCCTATTGAAATCCCCCATTATAATGAACAGAGAGTCTGGGAGGGACGTCTCCCACTGCGTGACTGTGTCGCTGAGAATGCGCAGGGCAGATTTGACGTCAGCATCCGGGGGGATGTATGCGCCAACAAGGACATAAGAAGAGAACTCCCTGGGCGAGTATTGTGGTCTGCAGTTTATGAGGAGAAGCTCAAGTTCCGGGGAGCATATTTTGGCGAGTATGGAGGTGTTGGAGCACCAGGTGGGGCTGATGTAAAAACAGATACCTCCACCTTTCCTTTTCCCAGAGAGGGTGCTGTCGCGGTCTGCTCGGATGAGGCTAAATCCTGGGAGATGAAGAGCGCTATCGGGGATGTCGTTGTGGAGCCACGTTTCTGTGAAGCAAAAAACTGGTGTGTTGTTGCCGAGTTCTCTCTTATCAATGAGGAGCTGCAGTTCGTCCAGCTTGTTGGGGAGGGAATGGACGTTTGCTAGAAGGATTGCGGGGATGGCTGACCGCAGACCTTTCCTCTGCAGTCTCACCCTGGCGCCAGCCCGACATCCTCTTCTCCGCTGGCCCTTGCTGGGCCCACGCGGAGAGGGAGTGATTTCCTGGATATGGTTCCAGACAGACTCATACAGGAGCCTGCCCACTGGGGACAGGTCTGCATTTTCCCATTTGAGGAGCTGCGACCTGGTGAAGGAGGTGCGAGGGGGAAGGAGTGATGCTGGGGGCATGGATGTAAGTGCTGCCTCACCGCCACCAAGGGCATGGTGCAGTGATGTCGCTGCAGGCAACATGGGAGTCAAGGGCAGTGCAATGCGGACCATCACCTTGCAGTGCAAAGACAGTTCGAACTGGGGCAGTGCAAAAACAGACCATCACATGCGCAGCGTCAACACGGTCCGCCACATGAGCAAAACAGTCTATCACATGGACAGTGCAATACAGTTCATCATATGAGCAGTGCAATACAGTCCCTTACATGAGCAGTGCAATAACAGTCCATCAACATGAGCAGTGCAATAACAGTCCATCAACATGAGCAGTGCAATACAGTCCCACACATGAGTGGTGCAAAACAGTCCCTCACATGAGCGGTGCACTACAGTCCATCGCATGAGCGGTGCAATACAGTTCATCACATGAGCGTGCAATACCGTTCGTCACATGAGCGGTGCAATACAGATCATCACATGAGGGTGCAATACAGTCCATCCCATGAGCAACGCAATACAGTCCATCACATGAGCAACGCAATACAGTCCATCACATGAGCAGCGCAATACAGTCCATCACATGAGCGTGCAAAAGAAAATGGCCCTCATATGAGCAGTGCAGTGCAGTACAGTTCATCACATGAGCGTACAGTCCCTCACATGAGCAGCGCAATAACAGTCCGTCTCGAGCAGTGCATTACAGACCATCACATGATTAGTGCAAAAAAACAGAAGCAGTTCGTTCTATCCGTGCAGAAGCAGACCATCGCATGCGTTCTGCAAATACAGTCCTTCACATGGGTAGCGTAGTACAGACCCAGGAGCCCCAAGCACTGCAGCCCCCCAGGACAGGTTAGTAGGCAGGCCGGAGCCCCAACAAGGAGACAGTGGCAGTGTGTATGGTGCCCAGCAATAGGGCTCTCACCTGGAGTGGCTTGAGTGTGTTCCAGGGTAGACCAGGCGGCACTGTGGGTGGCTGATAGCTGGCTGCTTGCTCCGGGCCAGCAGTGATCCAGAGTGCTGGTCTGTGTGCCTTCCCTCCAACTGTGGCGCCGGTGTGGGGGCAAGATCTCTTTGATGGGGAGGGCTGTGAAGGGCTCAGCGGCAGAAGGAGCACGTGCAGTGCACGTGAGCCCGGCAACGGGCCCCGGCCTCACTGATCGGGGCGTGCATCAGCTGGGGAAACCGTCGAGCGGAGCGGGCAGTGGCCTCCTCAGGCAGGGAGGACTCTCATGCCTCCGGGATCAGCGACGATCCAGCATCCAAGGGAGCACAGCAGTCGGGGCACGCGGCCCATGCAGCGTGGGCGTCCCCGCAGGCCTGAGGCGGCGGCCGCATGTAGATCCAGGCCCCTCCGGAGAAGTCTGCCCGCAGGTATATGGCTGGCCTGGAGCGGGCGTCGGCTATTGCAGGACCCTCGCAGGGGTTCGGAGGTGGATGCCTGGAGCTTGGCTGCCGATGTGAGCCTGGGGCATAGGATGCTGCAGCGGCGGAGGGCAGGTCGGTGTGACTGCACTCCCAACTCGGATGCTAGCGACCAGACTACTAGCTACTACCTAACCTAGCTACTACTAAACTACGTACTAAACTACCTAAACTAAACTACTACAAACTGACAGCGGACGGAGGAGAAGCAGAAGAAGAGGAAAAGAAAAAAGGTTGGGAGCTGTGTGCCGTGGCTGCTAGTCAGCGCCATGCAGAGAAGTCTTGTTGTGTGTCTTTGTAATTTTTACTTTCTTTTTATAAATCTTTTGTATATATTACTTTCTGCACTGTTCCACTTTTTTCTGGAATATTAAATATTTATTTAATAGGCTTGACTTTTGATGTACTGATAGAACTCATAGCCTAGAGAGACTGCAGTGTAATTTGCGTTTCAAGTTCAAAGCCTGATTATACTGCTGGGATTGTGCCTTGGTACCGTGTGATTGTATTGTGTGTGCGGCGTTCACGTATTTTGGCCTAAGCACGCAGCTGACCCAAATACGAAAACACTGGACTGAGTGCAGGCCACTCGACAGCAGAGTGGGAATTGTTGAAGTGTCTAGCAGGTGCTAGTGGTGGCAGAGAGTGAGAAGTGTTACTGAGGGGTGACAGCCTTGTGTAGCTTGAATAAGGCTGCTTCCCCTCTCAATCTAATCAAACCCCCAGTCGGCAACCATCTCTGCAGGTTTGCCGTGGGGCCAGTTCCGGACATTATTGGCGGCAGCGTGGTGGGAACGCTTAGTACATTAGTACACAGTTTAGCTCCCTATCCTGTGTACTAAAGGCTGGAAGCTGTTAGAAGCAACTAGCCTACAGAAGTCTACTCAGTGCAGAATCTATATACTTTTTTTTTGCACAAAGGTACACACTTGGCATTTTACTTCCCCTCCCCCTTTTTCTATTTTTTGTTTGGCAATACGATGGCTCAGAAAGTAACCAGCTATAAGAAACAACTGTGTGAGCACAGAGGCATTGAGACGGTGAGAGGCCAGACTAAGGAGCAGTTAGCTCGTGCCAGGGGTCTAGTCCTGGAAAAAAAAGTGAGTGGACTCACCCTAAAAACCTCTGTGCCGCGCGTAGCGTGCCCAAAAATGGGCGTGGTTAAGCATAGCGTGGGCGTGGTCATGGGTGGGGCCAAATATACATGGCCTTAGCAGTGGTATAAAAGGTCTGCCAGGGGAAGTTTGAGTTCTGTCGTAGTGTATCCCAAAAAAGTAGATGTAATCTGACAGCATTTCACCAAAAATACACATAATCTGGCAGAGGTTCCTCCAAAATACAGATAATATGGCAGTGGTTCCCCCAAAATAGACAATCTGGCAGCAGCAGTTCCCCCCAACATACACATAATCTGGAAGCAGTTCCCCAAAATACGTGAAACCTGGCAGTGGATCATCCAAAATACACGTAACACCCAAAATACATGTAATCTGGCAGTAATGGTCCCCCAACATACACAATCTGGCAGCAGTTCCCCAAAATACACGTAATCTGGCATCAGCGGTTCCCCAAAAATACAGATCTGACAGCAGTTCTCCCAAAATAGGTACCCCCAGTATAGCTAGCCAGGTCTATAGGTGTCCCCAGTATAAGTAGCCATGTGTATAGTTGTCCCCAGAATAGGTGGCCAGATGTAGAGATGTCACCAGAATAGGTAGCCAGGTGTATAGATGTCCTTAGAATAGGTGGCCAGGTGTATAGATATTCCCAGAATAGGTGGCCAAGTGTATAGATGTCCCCAGAATAAGTATCCAGGTCTATAGGTGTCCCCAGTATAGCCAGGTGTCCCCAGTATATGTAACCAGGTGTTCAGGTGCCCCCAGTATAGCCAGGTGTATAGGTGTCCCCAGTATATGTAGCCAGGTGTATAGGTGTCCCCAGTATAGCCAGGTGTATAGGTGTCCGCAGTATATGTATCCAGGTGTATATGTCCCCAGTATATGTAGCCAGGTGTATATGTCCACAGTATATGTAGCCAGGTGTATAGGTGTCCCCAGTATATGTAGCCAGGTGTATAGGTGTCTCCAGTATATGTAGCCAGGTGTATAGGTGTCCCCAGTATATGTAGCCAGGTGTATAGGTGTCCCCAGTATATGTAGCCAGGTGTATATGTGCCCAGTATATGTGGCCAGGTGTATATGTGCCCAGTATATGTAGCCAGGGGTCAGTGGCGGACACAGGCAGCAGTGGGCCCCTGTGCAAAATATGAATTGTGGGCCCCACTGACCTGCGGCGTGCGAAGCGCGCCGCGGCAAAAAATGGGTGCGGCTATAACCTGCGGCGCGCAAAGCGTGCCGCGGCAAAAAATGGGCATGGATAGAACCTGCGGCGCATAGCGCCGCGGCAAAAAATGGGCGTGGCAATGACCGGATAAGGGCGGAGCTAACTGTAATTTAAAGTGATCCCGGGGTGAGAGTGATATGGAGGCTGCCATATTTATTTCCTTTTAAACAATACTAGTTGCCTGGCGGCCCTGCTGATCTATTTGGCTGCAGTAATAAACTGAATTACACCAGCAACAAGCATGCAGCTTAATCTTCTCAGTTCTGACAATATTGTCAGAAACCCCTGACCTGCTGCATGCTTGTTCAGGGTCTATGGTTGAAAGAATAAGAGGCAGAGGACCAGAACGGCAACCAGGCAACTGGTATTGCTTAAAAGGAGAGAAATATGGCAGCCTCAATATTATTCTCACCTCAGGTTCCCTTGAAAAGTGCAACGCAAAGACAGTGGGCCCAAGTTTTGGTGACCCTTTCCCCAGAAAATTCACATAATTGTGCAGGTTTTCTCAAGAAAATACACATAATGTGAGCAGATTTGCCCAGAAAATACATTCAATCATGTCGGCAGATTTGCCCAGAAAATACGTGCAATGATGTCGGCAGATATGCCCAGAAAATACGTGCAATGATGTCGGCAGATATGCCCAGAAAATACGTGCAATGATGTCGGCAGATATGCCCAGAAAATACGTGCAATGATGTCGGCAGATATGCCCAGAAAATACGTGCAATGATGTCGGCAGATATGCCCAGAAAATACGTGCAATGATGTCGGCAGATATGCCCAGAAAATACGTGCAATGATGTCGGCAGATATGCCCAGAAAATACGTGCAATCATGTCGGCAGATATGCCCAGAAAATACGTGCAATCATGTCGGCAGATATGCCCAGAAAATACCTGCAATCATGTCGGCAGATATGCCCAGAAAATACCTGCAATCATGTCGGCAGATATGCCCAGAAAATACGTGCAATCATGTCGGCAGATTTGCCCAGAAAACACATGCAATCATGTAGCAAATTTGCCCAGAACATACATGCAATCATGTGGCAGACCTGCCCAGAACATACACGCAATCATGTGGCAGACCTGCCCAGAACATACACGCAATCATGTGGCAGACCTGCCCAGAACATACACCTGCTAAAATAAATAATAAAAAAAAAACATTTACTCACCTGCAGCAGCAGACCTCCTGTCCCAGCCTCCATCCGGCGCGCAGCTCCCATGGGTGGTTGGGTGGATAGGTAGCCTGGTGGGTAGGTAGGCAGCCGGGTGGGTAGGTAGGTAGCCCTTAGCCGGGTGGGTAAGTAGCCTGGTGGGTGGCTGGGTAGCCGGGTGGGTAGCCTGGTGGGTGGCTGGGTAGGCGGGTGGGTAGGTAGCCTGGTGGGTGGGTAGGTGGGTGGTTAGGTAGCTGGGTGGGTGGGTAGGTAGCCTGGTGGGTTGGTAGGTAGCCGGGTGGGTAGGTAGGTAGCCTGGTGGGTAGGTAGGTAGCCGGGTGGGTGTGTAGGTAGCCGGGTGGGTGGTTAGGTATCCGGGTGGGTAGGTAGCCGGGTGGGTGGGTAGGTAGCCGGGTGGTTAGGCAGCCGGGTGGGTAGGTAGGTATCCGGGTGGGTAGGTAGCCGGGTGGGTGGTTAGGTAGCCGGGTGGGTGGTTAGGTAGCCGGGTGGGTGGGTAGGTAGCCGGGTAGGTAGGTAGCCGGCAGGGTGGTTAGGTAGCCGGGTGGGTAGCTAGGTAGCCGGGTGGGTAGGTAGCCGGGTGGGTAGGTAGCCAGGTAGATAGCCGGCAGGGTGGTTAGGTAGCTGGGTGGGTAGCTAGGTAGCCGGGTGGGTAGGTAGCCGGGTGGGTAGGTAGCCAGGTAGATAGCCGGCAGGGTGGTTAGGTAGCCGGGTGGGTAGCTAGGTAGCCGGGTGGGTAGGTAGCCAGGTAGGTAGCCGGCAGGGTGGTTAGGTAGCCGGGTGGGTGGGTAGGTAGCCGGGTGGGTAGGTAGCCAGGTAGATAGCCGGCAGGGTGGTTAGGTAGCCGGGTGGGTAGGTAGCCAGGTAGATAGCCGGCAGGGTGGTTAGGTAGCCGGGTGGGTAGCTAGGTAGCCGGGTGGGTGGGTAGGTAGCCTGGTTAGGTAGCCGGGTGGATGGTTAGGTAGCGGGGTAGGTAGCCGGGTGGGTGGGTAAGGTAGCCGGGTGGGTAGCTATCCGGGTGGGGGGCCCGACTCCTATCCTCCCTCACTCACCTCGGGGCCCCCCTCCCGGTATGCGCTGCAGCCGGCGGGAGAGCAGAAAATACAGGAAGTCTCCGGCCGGGGCTGCAGCAGACGCTAGAGGCAGCTGCTGCTTAGTTTCCGATATGTCTCCAAGTTGGAGACCAAGCGGCAGCTGCCACCCCGGCCGGAGACTTCTTGTATTTTCCGCTCTCCCGCCGCATGAGGGGAGGGGGGGGGGGGGCGAGGTGAGGGGGGAGGACAGGAGTTGGGCCCCCCAGGTTAAAAAAATACATAAAAAAAAAAAATTTAAATAAAAAAACCTGCAATACTTAATGGGCCCCTGAAGCAGCGGAACTTCAGGGGCCCTCGTGCGGCGGCACGGCCTGCACGGCCGTATGTCCGCCACTGCCAGGGGTATATGTGCCCAGTATATGTAGCCAGGGGTATATGTGCCCAGTATATGTGGCCAGGTGTATATGTGCCCAGTATATGTGGCCAGGTGTATATGTGCCCAGTATATGTAACCAGGTGTATATGTGCCCAGTTTATGTAGCCAGGTGTATAGTGGCCCCAGTATATGTAGCCAGGTGTATATGTGCCCAGTATATGTAGCCAGGTGTATATGTGCCCAGTATATGTAGCCAGGTGTATATGTAGCCAGGGGTATATGTGCCCAGTATATGTAGCTAGGGGTATATGTGCCCAGTATATGTAGCCAGGGGTATATGTGCCCAGTATATGTGGCCAGGTGTATATGTGCCCAGTATATGTAGCCAGGTATATATGTAGCCAGGTGCATATGTGCCCAGTATATGTAGCCAGGTGTATAGGTGTCCCCCCAGCTGGAGGGGAGCAGCGCAGCAGAGGAGCATTGTGCGCAGTGTGGGGAAGGGCGGACGTTTCCCCCCCCCCTCCCTCACCTTGGGGCTCCTCTCCCTGGCTCTCCCCTCCATAAAGATTGCGGCGGCGGTGGCTGGCGGCGGCGGCATCAGGGGGCGGGACTTACCTCCTCCAGCGTTCCGGCAAGTGGACGCTGTTCGTGCAGCTAGTCTGGTCTAGTGAAGACCAGAGCAGCGGCACGCACAGCGTCAACCCGGAACACTGGAGGAGGTAAGTCCCGCCTACTGATGCCGCTGCCAGTCACTGCCGCCAGCCACCGCCGCATTCTTTATGGAGGGGAGAGCCAGGGAGAGGAGCCCCAAGGTGAGGGAAGGGGGGGGGGAACGTCTGCCCTTCCACACGCTGCACACAATGTTCTTCTCTGCTGCGCTGCTCCCCTCCAGGGTGCTAGGGGGGACGGCATCCACTGTCCAAAAAAAGTGAGTGGACGCCGTCCCCCCGCGTTCACGCAGGACTCGACCCCTGGTTCGTGCCCTCAAGGAGTATGACAAGGCAGAGCAAGCCCGTGCTCCAATGCCAGCAGATGCAGCTCACAACACATCAGAGGAGGAATCTCTCCCACCACAGGATGCGAGTGGAGACGATGCCCTGGATGATCCACCTAACATGGAGATTACATCTCTGGAAGCTGATCTACAGCTACTGGGCTCGGCTGATCCCGAACTGTGCCTAAAGCTGATCCTGGAACATCGGCAAGCTGAGAAGGAAATACGAGAAGTAGAGAGGGAACGAGCTGAACGGCGACACCAGGCCGAGAGGGAAAGTGCTGAATGTCACCAGCTGAAGCTGGCTAAACTTCAGCAGCAGCAGTAGAATAGGTCTGCTGCACCCGCAGAACGCGAGGGTGAGCAAGTCCACAGAATCCCCCTGGATAAGTTCCCCACTATGGACAAGGACTCTGATATAGACACTTTCCCACAGGGGTTTGAAAGGACTTGTTGTCAGTATGGGGTGCCCCGCGAGCAGTGGGCAAGGTATCTCACACCAGGGCTGAGAGGCAAGGCCCTGGAGGTGTTTGTCAGAATTCCACAGGAGGAAGAAAAGGACTACGAGGCCATTAAAAAGGCTATTGCTAAAAGATATTACCTCACGCCAGAGGTGTATCGAAAACGTTTTAGGACAGTGCAGAGAAGTCCTAATGACAGCTACTTAGACCTTGCCTGTAGCCTGCGCACTGCATTCCAGCAGTGGGTAAAAGGACTGTCTGTTGAAACCTTTGATGCCCTGCAGGAACTGATGATCAAGGACCAGTTCCTACACACCTGTCCTGCTGAGGTCCGGCTGTTTGTCCTGGATCGAGAGTAAAAGTCAGTGGATGAGGCTGCTGAAATTGCTGATTCCTACACTTCCCATCGAGCATCTGAGTCCCGGAGTTCTACTGCACCCAGCTGGAGGGGAAAACAGATCGCTAAACCTGCTTCATCCATCACCCAGAGGAGGCAAGCACCGCCGTCTCCTGGATTCAAGCCACCAAACACTGACACCCGGAAATGCTTTGTTTGTGACAAGGTGGGTCATATCAGTGCGACTTGCCCAAAGAGGAAGAGGGAGGCCCCAAACTCCAGTGAAGTCCAAGCTGTTTTTTGTGCTACCAGGAATGGAGCTGGCTAGTCAGAGAATCTGCAGCTCGTCACGGTTGGGGGTACAGTTGTCACTGGACTGAGAGACACTGGAGCAGAAGTGACTCTCATACATCCCCAGCTTGTAACTCTAGAGCAGTATATTCCTGGGAAGATGATTGCTCTCAATGGAGTTGGGGGTGTCACCCCAGCCATACCTACCGCATTGGTCCACCTAGATTGGGGGGCTGACAGCGGAATGAAGGAAGTTGGGGTAACTGATGAAATCCCCACGAACATTTTGCTGGGTACTGACCTGGGACGTTTTGTAGCCCGGTATGAGCTGAATCTAACCTCCATGGAGCCTGCATCCCCACCAGAAGTCCCAAGCTCATATAAGGTACTGTGTGATAACTTTGCAAATGAGGGGTGCTGGTGAGTCTCCAGGGGATAAGGACTGTGTACTAGGAGCCAGCCCTAGTAAGTCTCCAATGCCCAGGCCTGGAGTGGGACATGTTGATACAGAGAACGCAGAAACTGATGATGTCATTTATGACGCACGGATTATCGATGCAGAAACTGTGGATGTTACTTGTGAAGTGCTGAATAGCGATGTGTGCAATGCAGATAATGGTGATGGTTTATGTGATGTACTAAATGACAATATGCGTAAGGCAGGTAATGTTGAGGTCATATGTGTTGTGCTATATAATGCTATGTGTCATGTGGACAATCTGTCATCTGCAGGAGTAACCAGCAGGGTTAGCTGGTCTGCAGCAGATGAATTGCCTACTGAAGAGGCAGAGGTCACCAGTCCAGATCCTGCCCCTTCGAATGATTGTGAGATCAAGTGTAATATGATGAGCAATGATATGTGTAATGCGGACACTCCCTTAGCTGCAGTGGTAACCAACAACGCTAGCGGGACTACAGCAGAGGGACTGTCCAATGGAGGGGCTGATGCTGCCGGGTCGGGACCTCCCACATCAGAACTTGGCCCTAAGGGCCCAGAGGCCTCCCACTTTGCTACTTCCCTGGTACCTGTGGCAGACAGCCCTGAGTTCTCGGAGGCTGTTCACGTTGATAACAGCCTGCAGGATCTCAGGGGTTTGTCTAACAGGCCACCGGCTGAGGATGACAAAGTGAGGGTGTACTGGGAGCAAGGCAGACCTTGCCTAGGGGTTATTTCCCCAGAACCGTCTGATGGAAGGGGCAGTATAGCAGTTAGCCGTTTCCCAAGAAGACAGGGAAGTAGCTCACGCAACTACAGAGAAAGTGACTGTAGAGACTCTTCACCAGCTGCAGCACTATCTCTATGGTCATGAATTCACGGTCATCACCGACCATAATCCCCCTGGTTGGTTACGTCAGGTTGCCCGGGGCAACGGCACATTGTAGCAACCTGGTCTAGTTTTCTAGTCGTGTAGCTTGGAGCTAACTGCCAGGTGGGAAACCCTCCTGAGGATGCTAAGGCGTTACCCCACCAGGCCAGGCCATCAGTGTAGGCGCTGGCAAGACGATTCGTGGGAACCATCTGCAGTGCGCCATTCTGAAAGGGGAGGTGTCATAATATAGCAGCCATTTGTGATATTGTATAGAATACAGAAGCCATTTTGTTCATTTTCTGTCTGCTGTGTACTATTTCAGATGTGTATGCATGTTAAGATGCCAGTCTGGCAGCTGGCTTTGGGGTATAATTGGGCACCAGGCTGAAGGAAGCTGCTAATTTGATTTTCTGTATGTCAATGTAAATTACATTTGCATTCAGTTTCCTCTGGACACTGCGGCCTTCAGCAAGGAAACAGTTAATTAGATAATGACCCACCCCTTTGTCCTGCATCCTGAAAAGGTGCTGCATTGCTTTGAAGTCTATACATGTAAACAGCTACCTGTTGTTCTGAATATTGGTCTAGAGTCTAAGTGGGACAGGAAACCTTTGAAGTTTGCACATAACAGCAAGCAATGATTTTACAGTGGTCCCTGCGAACGGTGATGTCACAATCTGGGGAAATTGGATTATGTCTGGAATTGCACATTAAGTGCCCCCGGGCTACAAATCGGCCTAGAAGAGCCAGCATAGAACACTCAAAACTCGTAGTTCCCTGGAGATAGCAAGGACGCTAGAACTGCCCTGGTCCAACCAGCTGCTGCGTTCTCCCGCAAATAACGTTCAGACCTTCATGCTGGTAACGTTTTATTCCCGTTTTTATTTTTGAGCAAACTTATTGTGTGTCTTTGTAATTTTTACTTTGTTTTTGTAAATCTTTTGTATATATTACTTTCTGCACTGTTCCACTTTTTTTCTGGAATATTTAGGCCTCTTTCACACCAAGGTCGCATAACGTGCCCCTAACGCAACGCATGGTGGTGTTGAAGTTGGACATCAGATTGAGCCACGTAGGGCCGTTTCTTGCCCCGTTCAGCTGGTTCGGCTGAACGGGGCGACGATGAGAGACAGATTGGGGGGGGGGGGGGGGGGGGGGGGAAGGGCGCCAGGCAGAAGCAGAAGGATGTGACTGCTAGGAGACAGTGCCGCGCGGATGCGGTGCAGCGAGAGGCAAGAGGAGCTGTGCGCACCAGCGCGATCACCGGCTTCAGTTCCTAGTTCAGACGCGTATCTCAAGGGGTGCAGGTATGGCTAGTGCTATGGGCGCCATGCCTGCACCCAACCTGTGACTCTGCAGCCTCTGTACGCCCGTCACCACCGCAGCCATTACTCAGACCTCCGATCAGCGGCGAAGTGAAGAGAAGGCGCATGGCACGCGGACAAAGTACCGACTGCACTTGCGGAAGTGACGTCATTAGTCACACTTCCCTCATTTGAAGCGCAGACGGGTGTGTGCGTACCATGCGCCCTTTCCTCACTTCGCTGCCGATCGGAGGTCTGATTGCTTCAAATGACATGAAGCCAGCATGGACGGGTAGCGGTGGGTGACGGCAGCGCTGATCTTATTAAGAAACTGTGAGTAGGGGGCACCGCAACTATCAATACCTAACCTACGGGGGTCCCTGTCACTACTTAACCTACGGGGGTCCCTGTCACTACTTAACTTACGGGGGTCCCTGTCACTACTTAACCTACGGGGGTCCCTGTCACTACTTAACCTATGGGTCCCTGGTACTACCTAACCTAGGGGTTCCCTGTCACCACCAAACCTAGGAGGTCCCTGTCACTATCAAACCTAGGGGGTCTCTGTCACTACCTGATCTTGGGGTCCATGTCACTACATGATCTTTGGGTCCCTGTCACTACCTAACCTTGGGGTCCCTTTCACTACATAACCTTGGGGGTCTCTGTCACTGCCTTACCTGTGGGTCCCTGCCACTATCCTACCTGTGGGTCCTTGCCACTATCTAACCTAGGGGGTCCCGGGGTCCCTGTCACTACATGACCTGGGAAGGCACCTGTCCCTACCTAAACTGGGGATCCCTGTCACAACCTAACCTTGGGGGGCATCTGTCACTACCTAAACTAGGGGGGCCCTGTCACTAAACCTGGGGAGACACCTGTCACTGTCTAAACTGGGGTCTCTATCACTACCTAACCTGGGAGGGGGGGTCACCTGTCAATGCCTAAACTGGTGGGCCCCTGTCACTACTTAACCTGGGGAGGCACCTATAACTGTCTAAACTGGGGGGCTGCCTATACTGGGGACACCTCTAGCTACATAATACTGGGAGATCACACCTGGCTACCTATTGGAATTGGTGGGCCTGTGTACATAATACCTTTGGGGGTAATTTTAGTGACCTAATACTATCTAATGGGTACATCTGTCTACCGAATACTGCTAATTAGGAGACTCACAGGACAATTGCTAATTCAGGGACAGCTCTGAATACCTAATATCTAGGGACACTTCTTGCTACCTAATACTGCTACATAGGGGCAAATGGCTACATAATTCTGTTGTCTGGTGAGCATGACTACTTAATTTATGTATATAAGATGTACTTGGCTACTTAATTATTTTATTTTGATACACCAGGCTATTTAATTTGTTTATCTTGAGGCACCTGGTTGCTTAATTATGTTATCTGGAGGTATGTGACTACTCAATTATTTTGTCTGGTCTAGATACTTGTTACTATTTAATATTTTTGTGGGGCAGCATCGGAGTACTTGATTCTTATATCTGAAGGCATGGATCTGTTTTATCTGGAAGCACGTGACTAGTTATTTCATAAATTGAGGCACATGGTTACTAACAAATGTACGGTAGAAAGGGTGTGGTTTTTACAGAGGAGGGGGATCTGATGGAGGGGTCTAGGGCCAATTTTTTAGAGTGAAGCCAATTAACTTATCTGTATGTTTTTGGTATGTGGGAGGAAACCGTAGTGCCCGGAGGAAACCCACGCAGACACAGGGAGAACCTACAAACTCCTTGCAGATGTTGACCTGGCTGGGATTCGAGCCGGGAACCCAGCGTTGCAAGGCGAGAGCGCTAACCACTATGCCACCTTGCTGTCCCATGTACTGGGAGGGGGGTTGTGGGGTCAGGCCAGTGGGATTGCAACATTTCTCTCAATAAACCTTGTGTTAAGCATAAGTAAAAAAAAATAAAAAAAAATGGTGAGTTGGTTTCAAGAAGCCTTTTGACATGATTTCACTTAGCAGCTCTGATTTTGGGGAAGTAAGGGGGGGGCGGGGGGGAGAGGCATATTTTTTGACTCTCGAACTGGGTGAAATTTAGCCTAGAAACTGCCCTGGAGCCACGTTGTGAGGCTCTTGGTGCTATCCTGGGAAGTCCGGCTCTTTTCAATGATTCGGATGATTCGAATCGGATCATTGAAAAGTCTGGATCTTTGAACCGAATCTTTGAATCATTTTACTAGGGAAGCAGGGGTGCAGCAGAGTGAGAGGTGCAGGAGAATGAAAGCACATTGAGGGTGCTAATGGGGAAGGGAGAGATGCAGCAGGAAGATTGTGATTGTGCACAGAAGCTGCAGTTCCTGTTTCTTCCAGACATCCACTGTGAACCGAATCCTTCATTGTGATGATCCGGATGATACGACTCACAAAAAAGATCCGAATCGTTCATGATCTGAACAACACTACAGTGCAGTGAATATTAATTAGCCATGTGGCTAGGAACAATAGCAGACTCTCCCCTTACTGAGCATGTGCAAACAGTCTAACGCAGCTAAAACCACCTATAACGTACAGCATGTTGCACTTTCATTAAACGTCCAGCGTTACACTGTAACGCAACGTGGGCACTGTGAACAGCCCATTGATTTTTCATTACTGTCAGTTGGGCTATGTTACAGGCTGCTCTAACGTGCGCCTGTAACGTCCCACTGTGAAAGCAGCCTAAATATTTATTTCATAAGCTTGACTTCTAATGTACTAATAGAACTCAAAGCCTAGAGAGAGACTGCAGTGTAATTTGCGTTACAAAATCAGTGTCTGATTGTACTGCTGGGATTGTGCCTTGCTACCGTGTGATTGTATTGTGTGTGCGGCGTTCCCATATTTTGGCCTAAGCGCGTAGCTGACCCAAATACGAAAACACTGGACTGAGTGCAGGCCACTCGACAGCAGAGTGGGAATTGTTGAAGTGTCTAGCAAGTGCTAGTGGTGGCAGAGAGTGAGAAGTGTTACTGAGGGGTGACAGTCTTGTGTAGCTTGAATAAGGCTGCTTCCCCTCTCGATCCAGTCAAATCCCCAGTCGGGAACGGTCTCTGCAGGCTTGCCGTGGGGCCGGTTCCTGACAGGTACTGTGTCAGATTATACTAGACTTGCTGTAGTTCGGTCTTTGTTCATAGCTAGGAAACTGATTCTTCAGATCATGTGGAAGAGCACCCTCCCTCTTCTCTGAATATGTGGATCCTACAGATGAATAATTCCCTGAAACTCAAAAAAAAAGGTTACCTATGCTCATAGGGGTTCTAGTACCAAGTTTCATAAGGTTTGGGGCGATTTGCCTACAGCACAAGACTATGCTGACCCTGGTAACCAGATTCTCTCTACAATAGGGGTATCTAGAGGACCGAATGTAACTGATTAATGATGTCTGTATGTTCAGTCTCACAATTTGACATTCTTTTTTTTTTTTTTTTTTTAGAATGTGTAACTTACTATGCCATTTCACTGTTTGTGTTTTTATGTGACCTCAATAAACTAAGTTTTCTGTTGATCAAAAAAATAAATAAAATAAAAATATCTTGGTGTTTTTCTCCAGGGAAAGGCCACACAGAAGTCAGCTGATTTGGGGTCTTCGAGACAGCTTCACGGGACAAGGCAGCGCAGGTAACTATAGCTTTCTTTTACAGGAAAGCTGCTAGATTTTTACATTAGGCTGGAGAACCGCTTTGACTAATGGAAACTGCATAGGGATGCTTCCAATAATGTGATACCGACCTGGATTGCTATATTTTCCCGACCTGTATTTTTCATGTGCTTGAGCTCCTATACAAAGTAAAGGAGCACAGCAAATTCATATAGAAATCGTGCTGCTGTGTTTTTTTTTTTTTTTTTGCTATGCTATCCGGCAATTTAAAATATTTACCCACCCAATTTTCTTTTCCTTTACAAATTGCAAACACAACAATTGCGGCATACATCCTTCAGATCAGTGGAAATAGAGATAAAGGCTCTCTAAGTCTTCCTAAAAACACACTCACATAAATCTTTTAGTGCTACCTGCTTTACTTACATACCCTGAGATGCTGCTATGCAGTATTAGTTCTTGCTAGTAGGCAAGTTAGTATTCTATCAGATTGGCCTCAATTCACTAAGATCATGCTGGAGATAATGAGGCAAGAGAAAACTTACCTCCACACGTGAGAGAGTTATCTTACCTCTTCATTCCTTAAGTTACCTCTCCTGTAGTTAATTTACCTCCTCTGTAGTTAATTTACCTCCTCTGTAGTTATTTTCACATGCAGCTAATTAACAGCCTGTCTTTAACTCTGGAGTTATTTTAAGGATTGGAGAGTTAATTTAAAGACAGAAGAGTTAACTTTAGGCTTGCCTGAGGTAAAATGTTTCCTGAATACTACATGCCTTATCACCATGGTAACAACTTTAGAAGAGTTATTAAAGACAGGAGATAAGTTTAGTGAATTGAGGCCATTGTCTCAGTGTAACTCAAGGACCATACATACAGCATATACTAAAGAATGGGCGTAACAAGAACCTCTTGGGCCTCCGAGCCTGGTGTCAGCAGACATTGCTCTGAAGAGTCTATTAACTAGCTATACAGTGGCTTGCAAAAGTATTCGGCCCTCATTGAAGTTTTCCACATTACTGCCACAAACATGCATCAATTTTATTGGAATTCCACGTGAAAGACCAATACAAAGTGGTGTACATGTGAGAAGTGGATCGAAAATCATACATCATTCCAAACATTTAAGCCTTTTGGACAAACAATATACGTCCAAAAGTCCGCATGTGCGCTCCTGCGGCCGATCACGCGCGTGCACGCACACACTCGGGCCTCGGTTCGATAGCCCGGGGGTCAATGAATCTGGACATGGTGCCCGATAATTGATCCCTTTCCCCGGCAGAAAAAGTGACTGCTTCTCTTGGAAGCCTTGCTCTTTCTGCCTCTTACTTCCCCCTAAGTCCCTCTAAGCGTACAGGTGACGCTTAGAGTGACGAAATGTAAACAAACTCATGGTTGCCATCTTGTGGCCAAAATAGTAAAACTACATCTACATGTAAAAAAAACCCCCACATATTTATATAAAAAAATTACTTACATCCCACCCTCCCAAAAATACTCAAAATGTTTAATAAAAAAAAACAAACAAAAAGAAAACCATTACAATAATAAAAAAAAAACAACGTAAATTTTTACCTAAACTTTTTAAATATCCATGTAAAGATGACATTTTTTTTTATTATAAACTTGTAAATTGTGATGCATGCAAAACAGAAAAAATGCTCTTTTATTTCCAAATAAAATGTTGTCGCCATACATTGCGATAAGGACATAATTTAAATGGTGTAATACCTGGGACTAGTAAATAAATACAGTACATAGGTTTTAATTATGGAGGTATGTATTATTTTAAAACTATAATGGTCGAAAATTGAGAAATGATTTTTTTCTGTTTTTTTTTTATTCTTTCTGTTTCTTATTCTTCCTGTTAAAATGCATTTACAGTAAAGTAGCTCTTAGCAAAATTTACAATCCAAAGAAAGCCTAATTGGTGGTGGAAAAAACAAGATATAGATCAGCTCATTGTGATAAGTAGTAATAAAGTTATAGGCAAATGAATGGGAGGTGAAAATTGCTTGGATGCATAAAGTAAAACAGAACTGAGGGCTGAAGTGGTTAATCTTGGGGTAGTCATGGTACCCAGTCTTCAATATAATTTTAATTACTGTATTTTAACATTTAATACAGAGTTTATGGTATGTATGTACTGCCTGTACATATACTGTATACTTCCCCCACCTCTTGTTTCCACCCCATTTCTTTAGATTGTAAGCTCGCAAGGGCAGGGCTCTCACCCTTTTGTGTCATGGAATGTTATTAATTCAATTGCTTGCACACTGTTAGAAATGTATACATTTTAGTCATCCTGTTAAATCAAATTGTAATCAGCAGTTCTGTATCTTGTATCAGTGTTCATATTTTCATGTATATCATTGTCTGTATCATTATGTATCCCTTGTTTGTTTTCTTACATTGTACAGCGCCACGGAATATGTTGGCGCTTTATAAATAAATAAATAATAATAATAATAAAATATAGAGTGGGGTATAGTACTGTATTAGCTAAGCCTATTTTTAACATTAAGTCTCAAGCAACCACAACAGTACAAGAAAAGCGTCCATGACACAACAAAATTAAATAACTGTACATCCAGCTCCATATATCCTCTATAATAAAATCCCTGTGTCCCTACGTGTGCTGTCTCTGTGTAGCTGGGTCCGTGCTTGTTGCTACTGCGCATGTGGGCAGCACAGACCCAGCCTCACACAGACAGGAGTACATGGCCAGGGAGCTGGGCCGGCGTGTGAGCGGGCAGCTGGGTGTGCGGCACTGGCGTAACAATAGGGGATGCCACCCCTCCCCCACCTCGGGTTCTCCTCTCAGCGCTCCCCCTCCTGCAATCATTGATGGCAGCAGGCAGGCAGCGGCAGGCTGAACACATTACCTCCTTCTCGCCGGAGGTCTTCCGATCTCTAAGAGCAACTTCCTGTTTACACAGGAAGTTGCATGAAGCTCTTAGAGATCGGAAGACCTCCGGCAAGAAGGAGGTAATGTGTTCAGCCTGCCGCCGTCTCTACCTGCCCGCTGCCACCAATGATTGCAGGAGGGGAGCGCTGAGAGAAGAGCCCGAGGTGAGGGAGGGAATGTCCCCCCTCCCCACCAATCTGCGGCCACGCTCTCCTCTTATGCTGCGACCCCTCCTGCCCCACAAAAGTCCCTGAGCGGGCCCTAGGGAGGTGGGGGGTGCACAGGTTTTTTTTTTTTTTTTTGCAGGGTGGCCCATGGATTTCTAGGTACACCCCTGGTGAGCGTCATTTGTGGCAGGTGTGCAGTACATGCGGTGGCGACAAACACAGACCCTAGAGCCCGTTTTTAAACGGGCTTGGGTCTGCTAGTAGAGTAATAATCTTTATTAAGGAATCCACAATAAAAAACACTTAAAAACAAAGGGCAGCATAAGGGTCTAACATGAGTGCAGAGGCAATAGCCAGTATAATAAAGTGGGTTGCAAAAGTATTCGGCCCCCTTGAAGTTTTCCACATTTTGTCATATTACTGCCACAAACATGAATCATTTTTATTGGAATTCCACATGAAAGACCAACACAAAGTGGTGTACACATGAGAAGTGGAACAAAAATCATACATGATTTCAAACATTTTTTACAAATAAATAACTCCAAAGTGTTGTGTGCATAATTATTCGGCCCCCTTTGATCTGAGTGCATTCAGTTGCCTATAGACATTGCCTGATGAGTGCTAATGACTAAATAGAGTGCACCTGTGTGTAATCTAATGTCCGTTCAAATACAGCTGCTCTGTGAGGGCCTCAGAGGTTGTCTAAGAGAATATTGGGAGCAACAACACCATGAAGTCCAAAGAACACACCAGACAGGTCAGGGATCAAGTTATTGAGAAATTTAAAGCAGGCTTAGGCTACAAAAAGATTTCCAAAGCCTTGAACATCCCACGGAGCACTGTTCAAGCGATCATTCAGAAATGGAAGGTGTATGGCACAACTGTAAACCTACCAAGACAAGGCCGTCCACCTAAACTCACAGGCCAATCAAGGAGAGCGCTGATCAGAAATGCAGTCAAGAGGCCCATGGTGACTCTGAACGGGCTGCAGAGATCTACAGCTCAGGTGGGAGACTCTGTCCATAGGACAACTATTAGTCATGCACTGTACAAAGTTGGCCTTTATGGAAGAGTGGCAAGAAGAAAGGCATTGTTAAAGCGGACCCAAACCAAACATTTTTTTAATTACAAATATTTAGTTGCACCACTCTGACACGTACAAAGATAAATAAACACTCCTTCAAGCCTATGATTATTTCAGTGCATGCTTTTCACACTTCTCTTTTCATAGCTAGGGTTATACTGGGGGCAGCCATTAGCAATTCTTCCATTGCCAGACACCATCTTCTCCACCAGTTTGCCGGAAAAATCCCGGCAATTTGAAGGAAGGGAGGGGTTCCTCCAATAAATGTAAAATATTTTATATTTGTCATCATGCAGCTGAAAAAAGGCTGCTATTTATTATTATAATTTAAAAAATAGATTTTATTTTTGAAATCTTGTATTTTTAATTTGGGTCCACTTTAACAGAAAACATAAGAAATCCTGTTTGCAGTTTGCCACAAGCCATGTGGGGGACACAGCAAACATGTGGAAGAAGGTGCTCTGGTCAGATGAGACCAAAATTGAACGTTTTGGCCAAAATGCAAAACGCTATGTGTGGCGGGAAAACTATCACTGCACATCACTCTGAACACACCATCCCCACTGTCAAATATGGTGGTGGTAGCATCATGCTCGGGGGTGCATCTCTTCAGCAGGGACAGGGAAGCTCGTCAGAGTTGATGGGAAGATGGATGGAGCCAAATACAGGGCAAACTTGGAAGAACACCTCTTGGAGACTGCAAAAGACTTGAGACTGGGGCGGAGGTTCACCTTCCAGCAGGACAATGACCCTAAACATAAAGCCAGGGCAACAATGGAATGGTTTAAAACAAAACATATCTATGTGTTAGAATGGCCCAGTCAAAGTCCAGATCTAAATCCAATCGAGAATCAGTGGCAAGATCTGAAAACTGCTGTTCACAAACGCTGTCCATCTAATCTGACTGAGCTGGAGCTGTTTTGCAAAGAAGAATGGGCAAGGATTTCAGTCTCTAGATGTGCAAAGCTGGTAGAGACGTACCCTAAAAGACTGGCAGCTGTAACTGCAGCAAAAGGTGGTTCTACAAAGTATTGACTCGGGGCCGAATAATTACACACACCCCATTTTGCAGTTATTTATTTGTAAAAAATGAAAATGGAATGATGTATGATTTTCGATCCACTCCTCACGTGTACACCACTTTGTATTGGTCTTTCACAGAGAATTCCAATAAAATTGATGCATGTTTGTGGCAGTAATGTGACAAAATGTGGAAAACTTCAAGGGGGCCGAATAGTTTTGCAACCCACTGTATATAATGCTAATATAGTCATATATCAATATATATCTAATCCCTGTTCAGGTGGAACAATCACAATAAATGCACATATGTACACGAATAGATAACAAGCAAGGCAGCTGCGCCGCCAGAGCGACCTGTCTGAGCAGAACCACCCAATAATACAGAGCAAATAGTGTATGCTGTAATGTCAGTTTGAACGACTGGTAGCCACACACATCAAGGCCTCCTGGTAGCCACACACATCAAGGCCTCCATCCCAGCAAATTTAGATCAACACCAGTTTGCTTACCGAACAAATAGATCGACTGAGGACGCCATCTGTGTAGCTCTCCATGCTGCCCTCTCACACCTAGAAAAACTCAACTCCTATGTTAGGATGCTCTTTGTTGACTACAGCTCAGCATTTAACACAATCGTATCTAGCCAGCTGACCAACAAACTCCATGCATTAGGTCTTGGTCCCTCCATATGTACTTGGTTATTGGACTTCCTTACTAATCGCCCTCAAACTGTCAGACTAGGAAAACAGACATCCTCCACCCTTACCCTGAGCACTGGCGTGCCACAGGGCTGTGTATTAAGCCCTCTCCTCTATGCACTTTTCACCCATGACTGCCAGCCTATCCATACCTCAAACATAATTGTTAAGTTTGCAGATGACACGACTGTCATTGGGCTTATATCAGACAATGAGGAAGCTGCATACAGAGAAGAAGTTAGGAACCTGACTGCAAGGTGCGACATTAACAACCTGTTATTAAATACAAAGAAGACCAAAGAAATTATTCTGGACTTTAGGACCACCAAAAAGACTCCTCACCTACCGCTAATGATCAATGCAGAGGTTGTGGAGAGAGTTTCCAGCTTAAAATTTTTTGGGAGTCACCATCGCAGAGAACCTGTCCTGGGCTGACAATGCTTTAGCTCTAACTGGCAAACCACAACAACGCCTCTATTTTTTGAGAAAACTAAGGAGTGCTAACCTCCCACAGAAGCTGCTGGTTAATTTCTACAGATGCACTATAGAAAGCGTTCTGACCAATTGCATGACAGCCTGGTACAACAGCTGCACGAAGGCTACTAGAGAAGCCCTGCAGCGAGTTGTTAAAACAGCAGAAGCCATTATTGGCACTGAACTACCATCACTGGAACTCTTGTATAATACTCACTGCGTGAGAAGGGCCAAAAACATCATCAAGGACAACACTCACCCTGGAAATGCCTTGTTTGAGCTCCTTCCATCAGGTAAACGTTTTAGATCAATCCGCACACACACAAACAGACTGAAAGACAGCCTTTTCCCATCCGACATAAACTTGATGAACTCTGAATCCTCTCTGTAATAATTAACACTGTGTACAAATTGTTTAAACATCTGTAATACCTGGCATACTTGTATAATTTCTTCTCTTCCTTGTTACTATCACTATGTTCCCTATATGCACCGTGGGGTTGTCATGAAAAGTAATTTTTACACAATGACAATAAAGTGATTTGAATTGAGTTTGTCCACTCACCCTCGAGGGAAGAGAGACCCGCACACTGAAGACCAGATGCCGCGCCAATCTCACGTGTTACGGACCCCTGTCCAAGGTCACTCTGGCGACGCTGGTAGCTGCCTTGCTTGTTATCTATTTGTGTACATATGTGCATATATTGTGATTGTTCCACCTGAACAGGGATTAGATATATATTGATATATGACTATATTAGCATTATATATTATACTAGCTATTGCCTCTGCACTCATGTTAGACCCTTATGCTGCCCTTTGTTTATAAGTGTATTTTATTGTGAATTCCTTAATAAAGATTATTACTCTATATATGGAGCTGGATGTACAGTTATTTAATTTTGTTGTGTCATGGATGCTTTTCTTGTACTGTATTAGTTGAATTGTCCATAGACATGGACTTTGGTTGTAATATTGTAGTACTCTACCTTTTTTGGCTCAAGCAACCACAAAACACACTTAACCAGCATCGGCTGATCCCCATTGGTGCCGGATAACCAAGACTCTACTGTACCAGTGTATAATATGGGAAATGCTCTGGGTATTAACAGGCAAAGTGTTGTGTACAGTTATGAAGAATCCAAGCTATTTGCCTGTATGACCATGTGGTGTAGTGACACCCACTGCAGACTGGCCTGTACACATGAATAAAGACTTGCTTCCTGTCTGTAATGAGGCAGAGCAGGTTTAATGTGGCTCTTGGGTGATATTAAGTTGTAATGATTTAATTACATGCATGAATGGGAAGAGCTACATCATGAAAACTAGGAGTGTAGGAAAGCCTGGAGTCAGGACTGCTTCTGGGACTGGGGAGACATACTACTACAAGGCTACATCACACACAACCGTAAGGGATAGGCCTGGAGCCCGCAGGTGTTGTAATTTAGTGGTTAGGTCACAGATTCCCAGCATGCAGTAGGAGGACTGCAATGCAGGAAGGACCTTCTGCTTGTTAAGGTAAATTCATTAAAAAAATGTTTGAATGTACAAAATAAATGCGGTATACAAGTATAATAAATCTTTTTGAAATGTAGAAGCATGAGAAATATTTGAAAGGCAATAAAACATAACTATGATGTTCTGTTATAGAAATTTAACCCTGAACAACCTTTTAAAGAGATAATCTCCTGAAAAAAATGCTGGAACAGTATAAGCAGACTGGTAGGCACAGAAGACAGTCCCTTCACCAAGCCAGATACACTATCAGCCCAACCTACTGACAACTGCACTGAACTTATTAGCATCATTAATCATAATTACCAACTGTCCCTCTTTCGGAGGGACAGTCCCCTCCTTGGGAACCACATTCCTCTGTCCCTCGGTCAGGACTGATGTACAGATCTGTTAATGCCTGTAATTATCTACTGGAAAATGTGTTTAACTGACTCTAAAATTTATTCCCATAAATTAAATTGACATATTTCTTATTTTCAAATGTTAAAATGAAAAAAAACTAAAAGGTGCCCATACATGGTACAATTTTTTCATAAATATATTAGATAATTTAGTTCGATTATTGCATTAGATCGAATATAAAGATTTTTCCAACATGTCCGATTAAATATTTATTGAAAAAACTGAATTGTTTGTTTGTCTTGATAGGAAAAAAAAAAGAGATTATTTTCAACTTTTGATTCAATCGTTTTGGTTGAATAAACGGGAAAATCGAACGTTTTTATTTTACCAGGTGTGGGCACCATAATGATGATAGAAAGGACCAGTGTGGTTTGAATGATAAAACTACATATTTTCATTCCGAATTCTTTGTGATATGTATGGTGTGTGTGTGTGTGTGTGTGGGGGGGGGGGGGGCAGGGTCTTCATGCTTGGAGGTGTGGCATGGGTGTTTTAAGTGTCCCTTCTTTCTGATCTCCAAATGTTGGGAGGTATGTTAAAATTAACAGCCAAGAAGCAAGAGGAAAGTTTTTTTTTTCTCTTTCTATAGACGGATATTGATAATCAGGACATGGAGTATTAGGAGGATTCATTGGAAAGAGCAAGAACTAGTAACAACATGTCAAGATGTGAAACTGGACATCCTCACAGTCAAAGAGGAGAACTCTTGGGATTAGATAAAAGCATAATTCTCTTCTACATCAAGTTCCAAATTATTATGAATATTGTATTTAAGTGTCATACAGATTAACCTCTTGCCGACCGCGTCTCGGCGGTGGGCGTGGCCGCGGCGGCAGCCCCAGGACCGCCTAACGCCAATTGGCGTAAAGTCCTGGGGCTCTGTTTTGCAGGAGATCGCGCGCAGGCTGCGCGCGCATCTCCTGCTTGGGGGGCGGAGCTCCGCCCCGCCTTCAGTCTCCGAGCGGCTATTGCCGCTCGGGAGACTGTTAGACGGCGTGATCGCCGTCTATTTACTCTGTGCAGCGCTGCGATCAGCAGCAGCGCTGCACTGGGGACAGCCGTGTGACACGGCTGTCCCCCTGGGGGACAAGAGAGCGATCGGCTCTCATAGGCAGAAGCCTATGACAGCCGATCGCCGTAATTGGCCGGCTGTGGGGAGGGAGGGAGCGAGGGAGGGAAGGGATTTAAAGGAAGAGGGTTTTTTTTTTAAAAAGCGGCAACACAAATATTTATTAATAAAAAAATAAACATGGGGGGAGCGATCAGACCCCACCAACAGAGAGCTCTGTTGGTGGGGAGAAAAGGGGGGGGGGGGGAATCACTCGTGTGCTATGTTGTGTTTTGGCCTTAAAGCTGCAGTGGCCTTTTAAACTAAAAATTGCCTGGTCACTAGGGGGGTTTAGCCCTGCAGTCCTCAAGAGGTTAAATATTTAGTTTTTCAATTAAACTTATGGATGGTATTGTGTTTCAGGGCTCTTTTGATCACTGAAATAAATCTTGGACACCTGTGATAAGGAGTTTGCCAGGCCAGCTCAATTAAAGGAAAAACTACTAAAAAAGGATGTTCCACATCATTAAGCAGACCACCATTTTAAAGCAATATGGAAAAGAAAAAGGATCGCGCTGCTGCCAAAAAGTGTGAAATAGTTGAATGCCTTAGTTCAGTGTTTCTAAAACCTGTCCTCGTGACTCCCCACCGTTGCATGTTTTGCAGGCAACCTCACCTATGCACTGGTGGGGTAATTAGTGTCTCAGCTACATGGAATCCACCTAGCTGAGACACTAATTACCCCACCTGTGCATAAGTGAGGTTGCCTACAAAACATGCACTATTGGGAGTCACACGGACAGGTTTGAGAAACACTGCCTTAGATCTTTCATGAAAAAGCGTGATCATTGTACTGTTAAAAGATTTGTGGCTGACTCAGAGCACACACGAGTTTCTGCAGATAAAGGCAAAATGAGGAAGGTTTCTGCCATGCAAATACATTGGATTAAGAGAGCAGCTGCTAAAATGCTGGTGGCTTTGGAGTCCTGCAAACAAAGATGCAGGATCCTTCAGAGGATTGTAGTTATGAACGAACTCCCTATTTGGCCACCCCTAACCAATTTTTCAAGCAAAAATTGCTGCAGAGGGCCCTGAAATACATGAAGACTAATTTTCAAACAGTCTTGTGCCGTGCAACCCTGGATGGTCCAGTTGGAAGAAGTGGTGGATGGTTGGTGGATGGCCGCCATGTCTCAATAATGCTGCAATGTCAATAAGAAAATTATGGGAGTCATGTTTTGGGCCAGAATCATGGGGAGAGAGTTAGTTGGCTCCTTCAGGGTTACTAAAAGTGTGAAAATGACCTTTGAAAAAATGTGTAAATTCTGACTGACCACTTTCTTCACTGGTACAAAAAAAAGAACCATGCTTTCCATCATCTTTGCATGACAAGAAAGGAATATCTCTGCATCATTGGCTTCTACTGGCACATAAGGAGAGAAACTCATGGTGTGGCCATCATTGTCCCCTGACCTCAATCCTATTGAGAACCTTTGGAGCATTCTGAAGCAAAAGATCTATGAGGGTAGGTAGCATTTTTTTTAAACAAGATTTTTGTATTGAAATTTTTGTCAAAGATGCTAATAAAAGGCATTAGAAAGCAAACTAACACAAAAAGACTGAAAAAAGGACATACAATCCAGCTTTGTTACAATGATAGTACAGCCGAATCATATCTGAATATATCATATAAAGACATGCATAGAAATTGCAAGAGCAGACAAATCGACTTCCTCCTCAGCATAGGTCACTAAGGGACTACAGGTACAAACAGGTATGTACTCCTGGTTGTGCAATTATGTATTGCATATACAATTCCATATCAAACCATATACAAAAATACTGTATGGGCCCCAATAAACAAAAGAAATGGAAGATAAAATACTGGTATCTTAGATTAATACTTACCTCGTCCAGCACCCTGTAGTCCATCTGCTCCATAGCCATCCTACCCTCAAACATGGGTACATAAAATACATATCAATGTCAAAGTAACAATATATAGTGATTAACAAAACTTACAGCTAATTACAAGAAGCAAACATAAGAAAACTATAAACTTCTAAGAATACATTCTAAAGGAATAGGGAGAGAAAACAGGGTCAATCCATAAGGTGTATGCAGAGGCAGTGCATTTTTACATTATATTTAGCAAGAAGAGCTTGTCCTGAGGCATAGATCACGTTGTATATAAGTTTTAACCACTTCACCACTGAGGGGTTTTACCCCCTGACCACCAGAGCAATTTTCACCTTTCAGCGCTCCTTCCATTCATTCGTCTATAACTTTATCATTACTTATCGCAATGAAATGAACTATATCTTGTTTTTTCCGCCACCAATTAGGCTTTCTTTAGGTGGGACATTATGCCAAGAATTATTTTTTTCTAAATGTGTTTTAATGGGAAAATAGGAAAAATGTGGGGAAAAAAAAAATTATTTTTCAGTTTTCGGCCATTATAGTTTTTAAATAATGCATGCTACTGTAATTAAAACCCATGAAATTTATGTGCCCTTTTGTCCCGGTTATAAAACCGTTTAAATTATGTCCCTATCACAATGTTTGGCGCCAATATTTCATTTGGAAATAAAGGTGCATTTTTTTCAGTTTTGCGTCCATCCCTAATTACAAGCCCATAGTTTATAAAGTAACAGTGTTATACCCTCTTGACTTAAATATTTAAAAAGTTCAGTCCCTAAGGTAACTAATTATGTATTTTTTTTAATTGTAAATTTTTTAATTTTTTTTTAATTACAAAAAAAAAAAAAAATGGGGAGTGTGGGAGGTAATGAGTTAATTTTTTGTGTAAAAGTCATTTATTTGTATGTGAAAAATGTGTAGGGTGTAGTTTACTATTTGGCCACAGTAACTTTTTGCTTTATTGCGACCTCCAAGCCTCCTTCCGGAAGCTTGGAGGAAGAATAAGGAGGCTGGACACGTGAGTTTCTTCTCACAATGATCGCGCTGCCCATAGGAGAGCAGCGGGTCATTGTGGGGCTTAGATCAACGAACGGGAATGGATTTTCCCGTTCATTGATCTCCGGGCGAGCGGGCGGCGGCGGTTTTACTAGCGGCGGGCGGCGTGTTTACGAGCGGGAGCGCGGACAGCGTCGGGAACGCGGAAAGTACGTGTTTCTCCGTCCCTGGTTTTTAAAGGATGGAAAAAGGGGCGGAGAAATACGTACGCGCGGGGGTAAAGTGGTTAAAAGGCGAGTTTAAATGTTTTTAAGGCTTGGAGAGTGACAGATGTGTTTTGGAAGGAGTGAGTCTCATGAGAAGTCTTGAATATACAAATGTGAGGAGGATTCCAATGGTGAACCAGATAGAGATTGCAGTATATTATCAATCCTGAGTTGATTTTTTAGTAAATAAGAGGTCATTAAAGAAGATGGGCAATCAATAGTGCCTTTTTTTTTTAAAAGCGTGACAATCAGGACTAACCACCATAGAGACACTGATGCTGAGCACACAGAATACAGAGTGTTTTTTATCCCAGCAGTACTTAAGTCCAGATTTTTACCTTGCGACAGGTGGCAGAAAATGAGTTATGGTAGAACCTAGAAAACAAACACAATGGGCTCTATTCACAAAACTATTCATACATGACTTATAACCTAACCCAGGGGTCCCCAACCTTTTTTCGACCCGAGGACCTCTTTTAATGAGACATTCTTTCCAAGGCCCGGCCAACCGAGATGGGGAAAAATCAAGCGCATAAGATGATAAAGTGTATATAATAGTATTATTATGCATTTCACAGGAAAAATCGCCCCCAAAACACATCAGGAGTACGAGTCTGTAGGGGCTGGTTTACGCAGACTGTTGTACAACATTTATTACTGATGGCAGCGCTAACCATTTAAGCGCTGCTTATTCAAATAAGTGGGCAGCGCTGGTACTGTTGTTTCTTGCCATGTACAGTTGTTTGGACAAAAAACATTTTTATTCTTATTTTTTCCCAGCATTTTAAAAGTCCCTGGAAGCCCCTTAGCAATGCAATCAGCATGAGAATACAAAAAATAAAATTTCACACTGGAATAATGGAAGTAATGGCAAATGTACCTTCTTGCTCTAATGTAATGCTCCCCACTCAGCTCTGTCACACATTTCGCCCAGGTGCTCTTCATTACAAAATTGCCTGTTATCCCCAATAGGGTTGCTGCCTTTGATTGGCCATTTTTGCCGAGAGGGCGGATCAGGATGCTTCAAAAATGCACAGCCGTGGTTGGTGGGCGTGCAAACCAGCAACAATTAGCTTCAGCTCATGGAGAGGGCTCATGGATGATGGAGGGGGGCGGGCCACAATGAAGGAGGAAGCCGTGCACACGCAAGAAAAGCTCTACGGCTGATGAAGGGGGCGAGCCACGGACATGAGAGAGAAGCCCTGTGGTTGATGGAGGGGGCCGGACTGCTCTTCCGGCTTGCAGTGTACACAGTGGAGGATAGTTACGCTGCGGCTGCACTTTAATGAGGCAGGGGAGCTGAAGCCCACCATAAAGCACCCTGCTGACCAGCAATGGGCCACGGACTGGGGTCGGGGACCCCTGACCTAATACATACAAATAACATTTCAGCACATTTACAAGCAAAATAATTACTCAAGGTAAGTTGTTACAGATTAACTTCATTTCAATATTACCTTTCTTGCCTTAATTATATTTTATTTTTGCTCTTTGGGAGCTTAAAAATATAACATAGATAAGGTGAAAAAAAGAGGAAAATCATGCCCACAGAGAATTTTAAAATGTAGACCCAGCATTTATAACACAGACCCGGAGCAGCAGACTCTGCTCTTGTGAATATGCACAATATTCAGTAATAACAGAGTTAAGACCTGATGGTCAGATGATGATGATGATAAGACCTGAACTGCCACTTTTCCTGTAAGGAATCTCACAGTCTGACTGGCCATTATGTTAGGTACACACCATACAATTTTCTGACAGATTTACCTGTCAGATCGATCATTTCCAACAAGTCCGATCTGAATTTTGATAAGATTTTTTTTATCGATTTCCATATAACTGAACGAAAATCCATTGAAAAAAAGATCGAAAAAATAATTAAAAAATTATTGGTATTTTAAAAAAAATCGATCGAAATTCAGAGGGAACATGTTGGAAATAATCGATCTGGCATGTAAATCTGCCAGAAAATTGTATGGTGGGTACCTAGCATTAAGTTTCATCTGGAGTTGTGCTGTAACAATGAATATTACAAATCATCCCATGAATCCATGTATGACAGGTTGTCTTCTAGCTTGTCTTTCCGAATACTGTACTCTGGGGTTGGGATAATATTTTCTGTGTCTCTCACTCCTCACAAACACAACACAAATCACAAACATACTGACTTCATAATGTGGCAAGTATATCATTCATTGACAACCTGGAGTTGGGGTGAGTTGGCAGGACAAGAGCTGTATTTGGACACAAAATCACAACAATATGATCAGCTGTGTTATTAAATATAGTGCACATCTTGAGAAAAGGCACACAGCAATGCTGCTTTATTTATAATATGGGAGTCTGGGGAATCATCACAAGACAAACCACAGGAATGAGGGTCAATTAAGGAATGAAGAGAGGGTGGGAAACATCTTAGGAATGTATTTCCAAGGCTAAGAAACAACACGGAGGTCTGCAGTCTAACTTAGGACAGATCAGGTCCAAATACTGATGTACTAAAGCAACCAGTTCCAGCAAGTCAGCTTTGTGCTGAACAGCCAGTGCTGCACTATGGAGAGGTGTTCTGCTGCATGGAATACAACAGCAATTGCCTAAATAAATCCAGAACAGGCGGGTCACTGGAGAGGCAGCGGCAGAGGATTCTTGTACAGACTGCAGACTCTTGACATGGCAGAAATCTATTGTCTGTATGCAAGTGAAAGCTATCCAGGGATAGAGATGGTTAATAAGATATAAATACGGTAATTCCAGCAAATTTGACATTAATTTTATGCAGCTTGGAATTGGTCCAAACTGCATACATTTTTTTCCATCTCTTTGATCATCTCTACTAAAGAACATAGCAGAGCCAAAAGTTTGCCACAAACCTGCAGCATTGCTTTGAAGACAGATTACAGATTATTCAAAACTCAGCAGAGCAATGTCTGTTAAAATGAAACTAGTGTGATTTGCTGGTGGGTTGGCAATTTTATGTGTACAACCATGCAGTGTCATCTGCCTATGATGCCCTTGTTCCAGTTCGCATTAAACGGTCTACACCACTTTACTATGCACGGTGGTTTGACAGCTCACTAAAGGACCTAAAGAAAGAAGTGCGCAGACTAGAAAGGAAGTGGCGAAAATCTCAGAATTCAAAAGATAAACACACCCTTGTCTCTCACCTGGAAAGCTACCAAAATGCGATCACCAAGAAAAAATCCTCCTACCTATCACAGGAGATCGCAAAGGCCGCCAACAGACCAGCCCAACTATTCCGCACAGTTGATAGACTATGTAACCCATCCTGCCTAAAGCCTACTATAACTCCCTCAAAGGAGCTATGTGAGAAATTTGCTTGCTACTTTGCTGACAAAGTATCCTCTATTCGGTCTCTCATTTAGTCCACAGCACCCAAGACTCATGCAACTCCTGGAAATAGCTGCAAAAACAACCTAACACCCTGGACTGACTTCAAAAGTATTAGTGAGGAAGAGATCTCAGACATCCTCCGCCGCCTCCGCCAGACAACCTGCGACCTGGACCAACTAAACATATGCTGAAATGCCCTGACCGGCTTGGTCCAACACCAAAATAGTAAATTGCTCTCTGCAAGCAGGGAGGTTTCCTACCTCTTTAAATGAAGGAATCATCAAGCCCCTTCTTAAAAAACCTTCCATGGATCCAGATGCAATGAGCAGCTACAGACCTGTCTCCAACCTCCCCTTCTTAGGTAAAGTTATTGAAAAGGCTGTCTATCTGCTACTTGAAACCAGGCTGTCAGTAAACAACATCCTGGACCCTCTACAATCTGGCTTTAGGGTCCGTTCAGACTGCACGCGTTTCCAGCCGCGTTTTGGAAACGCGTGCGGGGGGCCGACACGCAGGACATCAGACAGTGCATAGAGTGCACTGTCTGATGTTCACACTGCATGCGTTCCGGACCTGTGCGGTCCGGGAACGCATGCTGCACGCAGATTTTACAAAAACGTGCGGCTGTCCCATTCACTTTTAGTGATGGGATCAGCCACGCAACGCATACGAACGCGGATGGCGTGCGTTCGTACGCGTTGCGTTCTGCATGCGTGGCCGTCCGCGTTTTGCAGTCTGAACGGGCCCTTAAGAAACACCACAGCTGTGAAACAGCCCTCATGCAAGTCTGCAACGATCTGCTCATGGCAAGGGACAGAATGGAATGTTCCATCCTAATCCTGTTGGATCTCTCAGCGGCTTTTGATACAGTTGACCATGAAATTCTGCTTAACAGACTGCAGGAGTACTGTGGCATCAGTGGATCAGTCCTCCAGTGGTTCAGATCATTCCTGACTGACAGAACACAGAGAGTATCCCTAGGACCTATAATGTCCAAACCTGCACCTCTACAATTCGGAGTGCCACAAGGATCAATCCTACCCCCTCTGCTGTTTGCAATCTACATGTTGCCACTCGGTACACTTATCCAATGACATGGCCTGACGTACCACTGCTACGCCGATGACACACAGCTATACCTGTCCTTAAAACCTGGTGGAACAGACCCTACTCCAAAAATAAACTCTTGCTTAGCTGAGCTACAGGCATGGATGAATGATAACTGGTTGAAACTGAATGCTGACAAAACTGAGGTCCTCTTTGTCCAAAGCCAGTGCTCGCCATCAAAACAGCTCTATCCTAAAGCAACACCAATCAGGATTGGGAATTCAGACATAAACAGCTCCAACCTTGTGCGCAGCCTTGGCGTACTAATCGATGGGGATTTGAGTTTCAGAAACCAAATTTCATCTGTAGTTAAATCTTCCTACTTTCATCTGAAGAACATTGCAAAGATTAAACATCTGATTCCCCCAGAGGATCTTCCAACCCTAGTTCACGCCTTCATCACATCACGGCTGGATTACTGCAATGCCCTTTATGCTGGCCTCCCCAAAAAGGACCTGCGTCGCCTGCAATTAGTGCAGAATGCTGCCACCAGATTGCTAACAAACCAGCCTCGCCACTGTCACATTACACCGATCCTTCGCTCACTGCACTGGCTACCAGTAGAATGGAGAATACTCTTCAAGATTGGACTGCTGACATTCAAATCCCTGCACAATCTGGGCCCTGGATACATTAAGGACTTGCTGAAGCTGCACCACACCTCTCACAACCTCAGATCAGCAAGTTCTATAAACTTGGTCACTCCCAGAGTGCACCTCAAAAAATCTGGAGATAGAGCCTTCTGTCATGTTGCCCCTACTCTTTGGAACTCCCGGCCACACCGAGTAAAGACAGCACCATCCCTGGAGCTATTCAAATCCAGACTGAAAAGCCACCTGTTTAGCCTGGCATTTCCGGACTTATAAAATTCTTCCTCTGTACCACGATGGTCTGAGCCATGCTTATGCGCTTTGAGTCCTATGGGAGAAAAGCGCTCTACAAATTTTATTGGTTGTTGGTGTCTGCATGAACTTCAGCTAGAAAGCAACCATTCTCGTGGATCAGTGTTCGTCGCAGAATATGAATGACCATCCGTTCAGCAGATGTTGGTGTCTATGTGAAAACCTCACCTGGTCTGCTTAAAATTCCACGCTATGCAATTGCAGCAGTGTACACACACCTAACATCAGAAGTTTTGGTAATACATCTAGGTTCCCCTAAATGTAATGCAGTGAGTTTTCACTGCTGGTAGAAAACACTGGACAGCTACTGATAATGATGAAATGTTGATACCTTCTGTTTTCTAAAGGAAATTTTGTAATTTGCTGTGTGTTTGGTGGGGGCCTTTTGGTTCTCTATTTGGCCTGTTAGTTCTCCATACCGTAACTTGGCAATATGTATCAGAAACACAAAATATCCAGTGGATAGCGCTCTCTCCTTACAGCACTGAGTCCCTGGTTTGAAATCCAGTCAGGGCACTATCTGCACAGAGTTTGTATGTGTTCTCCTTGTGTATGTGTGGGTTTCCTCCGGGCAATCAGGTTTCCTCACACATCCCAAAAACATACAGATAAGGTAATTGGCTTCCCCATAAAATTGGCCATAGACTACGTTGGGACATAGGACTGTGGTAGGGATTAGCTTGTGAGCTCCTTTGACAGTGACAAGTCTACCGGTATATATACTCTTTAAAGCGCTGCGGAAGATGTCTGCGCTATATAAATACTAAATAACAATAATAAATACAAAAAAAAGTGTTATTCCACAAACAAAAAGAGCACATTCTAAAATAGTTAACTTAATCATCTCTTTAGTCAATTAAATTCATTTAATCCAAGTCCTTTTTTTAATGATTTTTGTGCTGACATTTATGTGCACGTACATCTCTTTCGCTCAACACTCATCCATGCTTCAATAAAATCACAGACAATCTTCAATATTTTAAAATAAGCTTTATTTTTGTTTTGCCTCCATGCCTTTAGAATTGACCCACTTCGGCGTGGGTATGATAAAACTAATGATACCATCATTTAATCTATGTATATTTCACTCTCTTAAATAGATCCATCTTCTTAGTTAACATCTCTTTTTAGAATTATTTCCTAGCATGTAATGAAAAATACTAAACCATGAGCTTTCTTAAAAAAATAAAACACAGGGGGAAAAGCTATATAAAACGTTTCATCTAGACACTGAAACTGCCTGTAAGCAGTTTCTTAGCTAGACGGATCCCTTTAAAAAGCGTTTAATGTTGAGGAGTATAGTCTCCCATAAACAGTTGAAGCAGCCATATCTATAAAGTCAAAAGAAACTAACAACATTTCAGCTCAATTCACAAGAATCCAGTGTCATCATCATGATGTGCTGTTGCAGTGATGTCACTAGGTCCTAGCGAATTGGGCTGTGTTTCATAAGAAAATGGTCTAAAGACAAAATGGCTGTTCCACTATATACAGAAGGCAGGTACTCTAAGCCACTGTTTCCCAGTGATCACGCACACATCATATTAACAAGAAACAATATTTATCATTTTAAGACTATATATCCCTTTCAAATAGGGTGCACTAAGTTCAAAAATACCATCTAACATTATCAAATCTTACAGTTTTCGGAGGTTGACATTCAGTTGGTTTTCAAAAACAGAGAAAGCAAAAAACAAAACAAAAAAATCCGCAGCATTTTGTACCCCACTTTCCTAAACATTAAAATGGTAAGAAAAATAAAGGTGACTGGTCACAAGCAACTCAACCAGTCAGAAAAAAATAACAGTAAATTACAGTTACTCACACAGAGAATTTTGAGCTATATTTGTTAGAGTTCAAAGCAAAGTATTTATTTTTCGTTGACTGCAACCAGATCCTCTTTTTTTCTAGGCAATGTACTGGAAACAACTGGAGAATGAGGTTGCTAAGGACAACAAAAACAATGCTTCCTTTGGACATTTAAAAAGATAAGGCCTTTTGAATACAAATAAAAATGCCCAAAGACCTCTTTTATGCTACTGCCAGCCAAGACTGCATGGCCTACAATGACTGATATTTAATGCAGAACACAGGATGTCAACAGAAACAGGGAGATATTTAACAAGACAGGTGCATGGGAAACATGGGAGCGTTTTGCCGGCGATTTCAGCAAAAATGCTCAAGCTCTGGCGCTTTTTAAAGCGCTAGTGCAATAATATCCTATGGGCCGTTCTCACATGGGCGATTTGAGTTAATAGCCGGCGATTAACGCAAATCGCCAAATGCAAATTTGTAGCCTGCACCATTTTCAGACGATTTCCCGGCGATCGAGTTTCAGTGCAATAGAAGCGCTAAACGCGATCGCTAAAAAATGGCAAGTGTGAATGCGTTCAACGCAAAAAATCGCCATAGCAAAACGCTAGCAAAAGCGATAGCATTTTGCTAATCTGAATGGGGCCTTAGTATGATTTGCTATGTGTCATCAAAGCGTTCCTTGAACATTCAGTTGTTAAATGAAATAACTATCCAGACTGGTTGCTTTTTGTTCCAGCTTCCTTTGTACCTGTCTTGAAAATCAATCACCCCACAGACTGCTTTTGTTTTGATTTGTGCAAAATGCGTTTACTCCAAGTTCTCTGTGGATCTGTAAGGATGAAAAAAAACTACAACAAAAAGACCTCTAAAAACAGAAGGTTTACAGTTTTCTTCATATTTTTATGATCTCGTGCTAAGTGAAAATGTTAGGGTTCCCATTAACAGTACAATATTTCCATCAGATGCGATCATACGATTAGATATACGGGATTGAAAGCAATCGGAAGGTAATTATCGATTGTTCCCATAAATGGGCCAATTAGGGTACTTTCTCAATTCTGATCGACAATATTTTCTATTCCAACCAACAACCATAGAATTATTTTACACCAATTTTATCCCCATACTGTCTGGCTTTCTGTACAATTTGATCATTAAAATCTGATCAAAGGATCGCACCTGAGGAAAATATTGCACTGTTAATGGGTACCCTTAGGTTACATCTATTGAAAGGTCTGCACTGCCCCTAGCAACCATATTCAAACAGAGTTGGTTAGATGTGGGAAGGAAGTATATGGTAGCGAATGACAAAGCAGGTGTTGATAAATCTGGCCTAGAATTATTTATATATTGAGTATGGTAACAGTAAAATTGGACACAAACACTTTACAATCTAGTGCAGGTTTGTTAATGCTTCTGTAGCAGAGAACATGGTTGTAAGCAAGCTTTAGGTGAATTACTGAAAAGTGTGTAAAAGGTGTTACAACTCAATAGAAAAGCTGAAAGACAAAACCAGGGCAAACTCTCAAATGCACAAGAACGGAGCCTGAACTTGGTTGGAAGAAGTGAAAAAATGAAGCGCACAGTATTCATGAGGATTCCTTATTAGGCCTGTAAAATAACTGTGTGGCCAGTGAGTTGAGTGCCAAATGCATTTTTAAAGTGGTCAAGGCAGCCATTTTGTGAGTAAAGAAAATGAAGGACAGCAGTGCAAGAAGCAAAGTGCAGAATTTGCAAAAGGCAGATCTAATTGGAGTGGCTTCTGATTAGGTACTATGGGTACTGCACCAAATGTTACTGAATAAGCTTGTATAAGCTAACTACAAACCAGTCAGCTTATGTGTACTTACTCATCCGGACTTATCGATATGTGAAGGAAACATTGCCTCAGACCTGCTTATGGCTGCTGCCTAAAACATGTTGCATTGCTTAGGACCACCAATGGATTTTGGTGTTTTGAGTTTTGGGAATACAGAATTACATTTGTTGTCACAATCTTATGTGAAAAGAATTCTCATAATTGGGGAGTCGTGGGGTGTGTGTGTGTCTGTGGAGTTAGGAAAGGGCAAGGGTTAGAAAAGAGTTAAAGATTAGGATAAGGCATGTGCCAGGAGTAAAGGGTTGGGACAAGCATATCCAGTTGAAAGTTAGGGATAAGTCAAATGATAGAGTTAGGTGAAGTCTATTTCAGCATCAACAAGGTGTTGTACTTACAAAAAATGGCATCTAAAGTTTTTGCGCCAAAACAATGTATAGCAAAATGGCTGCCACAACACATTAACAGGTATGCATATGAACTTGTACAATGAGGCATTAAAAGCCCACAGTAACCAATCAGAATGCATCGGTCAAAGAGGGGTCATATGAGATCACTGCTTTTTGTCTTTTTTAAAATTTACTTTAATAATTATGCATTTAATACACCTTCTGCTATGTCTTTATATGCATGGTAAAACTATAAAACTGCACAGTAATAAATATTAATGAACACCAAACTAAATCAACATACATGAATGAATTAAACTTAAACACTGAGGTCGGACATGGTTAAGTGTTACAAGCTGGAAGACGTAACCAAGTGAATGTTAAAACAATGTAAGCTATTGGAGCGATTTTGGTTGAGCTGCATTAAAAATGGGCCTGAGCCCAGGCGATCTCTGTGGTGCTGAAGGGGAGGGGACAGCAACGTCCATACATATGATATAAACATACCTTCATCCTCTAGGAAAAATAGAACTTCAACATTTACTTTATAATTTAGATATAACAACTTTTGTGCATTTATGCAAATAAATAAAAAATATAAAACACAAAGGAAAGAAATGGAAAAACAAAGACTTTGTCTGGCAGGCATTAAAAGGTTGAAGTGCATCCATTTCTCACACTCTAAAGGCAGCCATTTTGGTTGCCGAGCAAGTGCTCCCACAAATGTAACAATTTACTGGGAATGACTAACAGGTTTGTTGTAGAGGTGGCGTGTTTCCACCTCAGTTCCTGTGCTCTGGTCAGCAGCTTGCCAGACAGCGAAAACTCAGGTGATGACAGATGGGTCATAGGTCTCAATCAAAAATGGCTGCTGCTCAGAAGGCTAAATAACAAGCACATTTCCTTGAGGTTAAGTGAGCTAGACACAAGTAAACCCCAGTACATCAATCAGTGTGTGATGCAACAAAATGCAGTTAGCACATCCTACCATTGGTCTCTGTCCCACAGGTTAGCCTGCTCCATCTACCAATTTCAGAAGTAGTACAATTTTCCCCACCTTGTTAAATGTTACACACTCCCTGTGAGCACACAGTTAATAAAGGATGCTTATAGAATTAACTTTCTATCCCAAATTTTTGTAGCCATCCCATGATTTCTAAGTCTTGGCATCACTATTTCACCACATCTTCCAATGTGCATTCTGCATTTCCTACAATTATGCCATGACTCTCATGGCAATTCTTGCTATCTGACCAAAGACACTGAGACGGGGATTGTGTTTGCATATTTAAAGGTGAATGTAAACATATTAACTAAAACTGCACAAATGCATAAGTGCAGGCGAATAAATTTATTGTAATATAAAAAAATGGTTGAAAGTCAGTGGAAAATCAAAACCACTGACACTCAAAAATGTACTTGAAGCCACAACTTGTTAGCACTGCAAGACTGTGTGGAATAAAGGCCATACAGTGATGGGTGTGATGAAATGCTGACAACATTACAGGTTGCACTATCATGAGACCACTTGAAAAGGATTCTGGGACTGGCCAAGTTGTCTCAGCCTTCCGTTACTCAGAAGAACTATGCAAACTGATACTATAAAGATAGCTTTATTTTCTGAATTGGCCACATTGTGGGCAGCACGGTGGTGTAGTGGTTATTACTCTCGCCTTGCAGCGCTGGGTCGCCAAATCAAATCTCAACCAGAGCACTATCTGCACAAACTTTGTAGGTTCTCCCCATGTCTGCATGGGTTTCCTCCGGGCACTTTGTTTTCCTCCCACATCCCGAAAACATACAGAAAAGTTAGTTGGCTTCCCTCTAAATTGGCCCTAGACTAGGATACATACACTACACAATACATACATGTGACTATGGTAGGGATTAGACTGTGAGCCCCTCAGAGTCAGTTAAGTGACCAGACAATATACTCTGTACAGCGCTGTGGAAGATGTCAGTGCTATATAAATTCTAAATAACTAAATAACAAACTGGGATGTGTCAACTGCATTTTGGTTTGCCAGAGACACTAATGCGTGTGATGGGATGGATGTGTGCGTTGCTGCACGTAGCCTTTTAAACTTTACCCATGAAAGTTTCTTCAACTTTTCTGAATTAAGATTTCTTATATAATTTGTATTTTCTGTACAAAGCGCTGGCACACCCCTGTAACAGGATCATTTCACTTGAAACATCTTAAAATACAGAATGTGTCACATCATGGGCTCATGAAAACAGCGGTCAGGACAAGACACTACAAGCACAAAGTGCACATGGTTTTTCCTCTTGTTATTTACAAATACACAGCAGTTTTTCAAGTTTCAAAAAAAGGAGGGGGAGGAAAAAAACAACAAAATAAACCTAAAACAAAAATCCAGTAAAGACAATTTTTACAATACGCCAGCATCGCTAAACAGACAATTAACATTTTTACACACATTTCGTCCTCTATTATGTACAGCAATTACAAAATCGGCGATGCGTCAATTAAAAAAAAAAAAGAAAAGAAAAAAAAAAAGACTCCCAAAGACCCGACATATTAAAAGGCTCACTTGACTTGTTTCATGATTCTGTAAACGGGTATGTACACCCTCTCACAGCTACACACATGGAATAATCCTGCTCCAGGCCCAATCACCAGTCCGCATCCTCCTCTATGTAATAGTCAGGGGTTGTACCATCAAACAGACCAGGGTCTAAGGACTTCCGCTGCTTCCCCCTGGCAAAAACTCTTGAGATGGAGCCGAAACCCATCTTCTCCTTCTTTTTCTTCCTCTTCTGGTCTTCAAGATCTTCTAAAGACTAAAAGGAGAATAAAATGGGGAAAAAAAATAACAGTTGTAATAAAGAAACTAAACAAAAGGAAATTTCCAGTGATTGTATTCATATCCGTTTTATGTATTTATCAGGTTTGTACTAAAAATTATATATTTTTTTAATCAGATAAATATAAAATATCAAAACAAAATAGTGATACTTGATGAGAGTTCCACCTGCTATGAATGCCACATTTTGTTGCAGTGCAGGAAATATAAGTAAATGTAGTAAACAACAGACTACGGCTTAGTAGTTATTAGAAGTGTTGGTGTTCAAATTCAGCATATAGAATTCGTAACACCCAAATACTCCTGAAGACCACAATTCCACACCAATTTAGCGCCCAACAAGTGAACAGGGTGAGGGGGAGTTCACTATTCGGACCTCACGTGACTCCGATGACTCCTGAAGGAGGAAGTATGGAGTCATGTGCAACGCAAATAAGTGAACTGCCCTAGACCCTGTCTGCTTGTTCTGTACCGAAATGGTGCTGAAGTGTGTTGTTCGGGAGTATTCGGTGATCAAAATTCGATATTGGTAAGAAACCTAGAGACCTTTCTCATCGCTTGTTTACTGTACAAATAAATTGACTCTTCCTTCTGCTCAGAAACCATTGCTAGGTGAAAACAACGGAGAAACATAACAAAAAAAGTCCTTAAGATTTGTTTGCAATATGTGAGGTTTCTGATTAAAAAAAAAATGTTTTACATTTTATATATCCATGATAAACACAAATAAAACAGATACGTTTGAATAAAGCACTGCAAATTCCCTTTAAAAAGTATTTCCGCTTTTGCAACCACAGTCACTCTTGCGTGCTAATAACACACTGTTGTTGAAGTAGCTAACCCCTTATACTGAATGCCAGTCACCTGGCTGCTATGCTGGACCTTTGGGCTTAGGTTGTCTCATAATCACACACCCAACCAACATGCAGCCTGTGGAGTCTGAACATCTGATCTTCATACTTGTCGTAGGCCAGTGACTCCCTATCAGAGACCAGCACAGAAGCCTGGGGAGAAGTTACTGCTGTTCTGTTGAGATATTGGAGGGCATAGTCTACTGCTCCTCTGCTAGGCCTCCTTAGATGTAAGCATATGTTCCCCGCCGGTGAGTTGGGCGCAGGGTGAGCTGAATGATGACTCACCCCACTGCTGCTCAAATTCCCAATACTATTCGTAGCAACTCAGAGGCAGAAGTAATTCAGAGTCCGGTGATCACCAAAAACCTGAAATACTCATGCACTGGGGAAAGCACTATAACGGCGCCCAAGTCAGGTGCTACGCGGCCTGCGCTTAAAAGCACATACTTTGCTCCTTGGCATACAGAGTGCCTGGTATTGGAACTGTTGTCATGAAGTGCAATATGGGACAAAGCACTGTGTGTATAATTTCATATGAAAGAAAATCAGAACCCCCCCCCCCCCAAAAAAAAAAAAACCTTTTGCTACATACTGTGCAAAATATTTTAATTAGGTTTGCTTTATTCCTCGAGATTGATCAAATAGGAAGGATGGTTACACTTAAAACATATTTTAGGGTACAGACAAAGATTTAAACTCAGATTTGAGTTAATGAGATTTTTTTGTAAGGCTTATGCACTTAGCATCTCAAAGCATTGTGCTGTTACCTAGATACTGAACTTGCACGTTCCTCTACCTCGCTTTGTCAAAACACAAGGAAGAGTGTAGTGTAATCTAGCCATGGACAGCTTTGTTGTTCTTCATACCAATCCATATATCATGATTCACATACTCAAGTTTAATTCATTATGTCAGAGAAAGCGGAAATCTAATGCCTGGTACACGCCATGCAATTTCCTGTCAGATCGGTGGACCAAATCCATAATTTCCAATAGGTCTGATCTGATTTCTGACGTTTTCTGGTCCATTTTCTGATCAATTCTATGCAAAATACAACTTAGATCGGAAATAAGATAGGACCGGTCGTAAATTATCGATTCAACCCTTTTAACAGATGGGAAACTGCATTGTGTGTACCAGACAAATCTGTAAACACCAGAAATATTGGTCAGTTATGCCACTACCACATCCAATGGACCAATAGGAAAGTTTGAAAGATGTAAAAAATAGAAAGTTTAAAAGTGTAATTTACTTTTTTTGTCAGCAGCTTAAATCGCTGGAATTAGGTGCGGTTCACATTTAGCAGGAAAAACTGTCCGTCCGGCATGTTTCGCCAAACGGACCACAAGTTTGGGGAGGCTGCAATAATTCCAGAGCGATATACGTATTGCACTGACCTCCGGCTAACAGAGTGGATCAAAAACTGATGCCAAATAAAAACTGATAAATTTCACGGAACAGTTTTTGATCTGTCTAGTGCAGGCATGGGCAAACTTGGCCCTCCAGCTGTTAAGGAACTACAAGTCCCACAATGCATTTGCCTTTATGAGTAATGACTAACTGTAAGACTCCTGCAATGCATTGTGGGACTTGTAGTTCCTTAACAGCTGGAGGGCCAAGTTTGCCCATGCCTAGTCTAGTGTGAACCGGGCCTTACTCTATTGAGCAGAGTTTTTACAGGTACTCACTAATCATTTGACAAAATGAATCTCAGCAAAACTGTACCTGGACTCTACCTGTCATGGACAGACATTTCCAGGATACAGCTTGTTATGGCTTTCAAAGAGTTTAAAACAGCTTCAAGCTTGAAAAAATAGTGCAACTGCCCACCTCTCCCCCCCCCCCCCTTCCTTTTAAGACCTTCCAAATGGGAATTCAAATTATCAGAATGAGGGGCCGAGCGAGCATGTGGTTTCATTATTGCTCATTGCCAATATGTGCATTTAGGGAGGGTCAATGAGATGCAAATAATTTCGAGTTGATGCATCGTTATGCATTTTTTGTACGCAAATGAATGCAGCCCAACATAAACCAATCAAATCCTGCTGAGGTAATATTCGATTGGTCCATTGTTAAATTGTATTAATTTGCATACAACATTTGCATAATCCTGTATCAACTCAAAATAATTTGCATCTCATTGACCATCCCCATCTGCAAACACCTGTAACCAGGAAGTGCTCTCCTGCACACTTCCTTGCTTACACCAATGTACCAGTGAAGATCTTAGCAACTGCCATTCAGGAAATGCTTTTAAAATCCAAGAAAACAATGAGAATCCCCCCTGAGGATATGGACTAGTCTAAAACCTGTTGGTTCTGTCAGATTTTAAAGGCTTACTTTTTATGCAATAGTGATCCTTTCATTTTCATTTATTTTTAATCATGTTTATTACCCCAATGCTGCTGTATGTGCAACTTTATCTATTGTTGCTGCATTATTTATTAGCGATTTGATACAGTACCATGCTATGGGAGTGATTCTCAAGCACTGGGTTTGCCCGCTTTTTCTTCATCCTCATCATTCTGATAAAGTATACCCCTTTCCTGATTATTTTTAGATTAAAAGGGAGTTGTTTTTAGTGGATTTTTGATTGATTTAATATCTTATCTACTGAAAAGGTCTAATGCTAGGCACACACTATACAAATTGTTAATATTAAATCTACCTGCTAATCTATTAAATATATTCTGAGTTGTATGCTTACCTTAATCGTGTATGGGAAGCTTATGCACCTATGCTTTAACCAGGGGATTCAGAGTTCTGGCTTAAATGGCTTGTTGTAACTCAGTTTTATTAATATTGTTACAATGATTATTCACATGACTAAAATTTATGTCCCAATTGCCAAGAAAGTGATATTTATTACTTCCCTGGTAAACATTTCATCTGACACTAATACGACCTGGAGTTTTATCTCTTCATCAGTCTGCAATACCCAGGATACATGTGCGGTTTACCTCCCTGCAGCCGATTCCCCTGACAGCACCGAGCAAGCAATTCATCAGCACGATTTCTTATTCACACACATATACATTTTCCTCACTTCCATATGTCAAGTCAAATTCCTGGGCTTTGTAACCAGGAAACAGCACAGACCAATCTGCCTGTAATGGAACACAACCGTTTACCCATCATGCTCTCCTGCTTCAGTCTTTTCAGTCAGGCATGCAGCTCACACACTGACAGCAGCGGATAAACAGGGAATCAGGAATAGAGAGAAAAAGAGGAATAAAAAGGAGACCTACACTACCGTCTTACATTGCAGAGGGAATGCGTTCGGTGCCTCGGTGAGTTGATATCACTAGGTGTTGACGACCTGTCGCCCTCTGCGGCGGATGCGTCAGATATGATTGAGGGTTGCCGAGAATGGCAAGGACTTACCCTGACACCTAAAAGAGAAAATGTGAAGAAATAATGTATTATACACTGAACAGCAGTCCACAAAACTGTAAACTGACTCCATCTTACAAAGTCAGGCTGAAAGAAGGAACAGGAAGCCATCTTGTGTTCCTGCAAATTTGCTCTCTCAAATGTATTACACCTAATATAAAATTTGTCAAAGGAATGATATTAATTGCTTGAAACACAACTATACACTGACCTGATAAATCAACATGTGCAAAGGTCTACAGGTTTTACTTTATTATTATTATTATTATGGCTAAAATTACACGACTTTCCCTGGTCTGGGTCCAATTTCACAGGTAGATAGGTTCCTTCCCACACTGTCCAGAAGCCTTCCTGCTACAAACCCTTTAACAATGGCCATGCCAAACTCTGTTACATCCCACAGAAGGGATGGTAATAGCAACTCGGTTGCACTCCTTTGAGAATGTAATGCAGGAGGGAGGGAAAAAGGCAGTTCATACTCACGAGAGGGAGAAGACTGAAACCCAGTCAAGTCACATACCAGAAGGCAATGTCCTGTAGAACACAGATCCTCTAGCCTTATCAAAAGTATTGTTCAGATTCAGGCTTAAGTCAAATTTATCCCAATTATCATCTTTTCACTTAGGACCGGATAGCTGCAATGTCAGACATGTATTTCTGTGTTATTTTAGATCCTGAGATGACTGGAAGCATCACAGCATTCCCCCTGCTTGTCCATCACATTCAGCAGCCACCAGAATGGTGCTTTCCTCACTTTTTACAACTGATCTAACCCTAGGGTATATCTCCAAATGAGGCTGTGATTGGCCAATGTGTGGAAAATAAAGTTTTATAATACTATTAATAAACACCACTAGAGAGACCGCTAATGTGGATGTTATGTGGAATGCTGAGATCAGAATGATCAGCATTGGTCCCCCCATTCAAGCTGTCCTTGTGGCAGAATCCATATTGTCAACCAATTGCTTCTATTATTCAACTGTAAACCTATGGGTGGGCCTTCGACAATAAATAAGCTTCTAGCTGTCTGATTTCTTCTGTGTTAATCCACCAGTTGCCCACAGCATGTTGGGCAATCGGTGGCTAAGCTGGCAATGAAGCAGCTAACCAGAGACTTTATCTTGCACTGAAATTCCATCTTTGTATTTAGATTATAAGAAAGAGCTGAAAGTGTAATTACATTGGTCACTGGGAACGGGTGACTTTTGCTACCCTTCCAATTGCTGTAGACCCCAACACAGGCCACTCAAGTTTCACCACCACAGACTTCAACAGTGTTTTAGTATTTAGGACATTCTGTATTAGATGATCCCATACAATTTTGGAATGTGTGGATTTCACTCTGGAACATCAATGAGGTCATGCCCTAATGTGCAATGACATATACATACATTCACTTCTAATTTAACCAAAGGGTGCAGGCCAATCACGTTCAGCTTGGTGAAATGTCATTGTGTCCTGCTGCATAAAGATTAAATATCAATGGAATAAAGAAGCATATTCTAAACAATGAAAAACATCTTAAGTCCATTATTTCTTCACCACCAAATTTTACAGTTGGCTCTATGGATGCAGACATATTGTTACTGTTGTATTTCCTATGTATCAGTCCAGCTCATCCCTCTGGTAAATGCATTTTGGCTGCTCCAGAGTCCAGTGATGGTCAGCTGATGATTGCCAAGTGATTTTATGGTTTCATGCAGCTGATGGCTCATGAAGTCTATGATGAAGTTCTTGTGCTGATGCTGCTTTTCAAGAGGTAGTCGGGAAAAAGACGTGGCAAATGAGGACACGTAAACCCTTGGTGGTCCCATTCGGTAAGCTTGTGTGGCCTACAACTTCATAGTTTTAAGGAACTTGCCTGATCTTGAAGTTTCCGCCGAGGCCCGGGCGGAATGCATCACTTCCGGGTCTCAGTGCTTGTTCCCCACTGATGACCTCACTGCTGAAACCCAAACCGCACGTTGATAGGCGGAGGACGCGTTCGCAATACGCCCTCCGCAAATGTAAACAATAGTCAGCTCACTCCGGTCAGATGACAGCATGGTGTCAGCAGATGTTACAGCTGACAACTAGGTAGGCTGAACGCTGTGCGATTGGATGTGCGGAGTGTGAAAGTTTGATTGGTTGAAAGTTGTATTTAAACCAGCAGAGTGCTCCCAGTCATCGCCCGTGATAAGCATAGCTTTGGCTAGTTGCTGGGTGTGCGCTCACTTATTGATATTACTGGATCTTGATCTTTGGCTTGTATTGACGATTCCGGTCTGCTGTGATTAACCCTTGCCTTGTTTCCTTGATAACCCTTGCCTGCAGCCTGGACTGACCTCTGCCTTGTTTCCTGGATAACCCTTGCCTGCTGCTTGGACTGACCTCTGCCTTGTTTCCTGGATAACCCTTGCCTGCTGCTTGGACTGACCTCTGCCTTGTTTCTTGGATAACCTTGCATGTGATCCTTGCATGAACTCTTTCCTTGCCTGGAGCCTTCACTGCCTAGTGAATAACGTTGCATGTGGACTTGCATGAACACTCTCAAATTTGCCTAGATCCCTAACTGCCGGATCCTCATACATCAGTCATTACTGGCAATCGACGCAGAGGGCCTCATACTCCTGAATCAAGGTAATTGCCCTGTGTGATACTTATGAACTATTTGAACTGTGTTACTAGCCTTAGTAGGGTCCTAGCAGGTTGCTGTTCTCTCTACCTCAATTTGTATGCCTTGCACGTTAACCTCCTTAGCGGTAACCCCGTGCCATGGTCGGGGTGGAAAACCAAAGCTCAGAGCGGTAACCCCGACCTGCACATGGGGTAGCCGCCAGAGGCTCTATGCAGAGCAATGTGCACAGTGGGAGCGTTTCTACATACCTCCCGGGGATCCCGACGTCAGACGCCATTCTTCTTCCTCTCCTTCGGATCTCACTTCCTCCGGGTGAGATCACCGGCTGTCGTCATGACGACAGCCGGCAATCTAACTTTAGGATTGCAGCGCCACCAGGAGGATGGAGGGCAAACTGCTACGCTGGAGACCAGGGAGGTGAAAGATTGCTGGGGATTGTGCAGACTCTGCTGGTATGATTTTTTTCATGATTTCATGGTCTAAAAGCACATGAAAAAATTGTACCGCTTTTAGACCCTAAAATCAGAAGGAATCATACCGCCAGGGGGGTTAAGACCTGGGAGTTACCGAAATCAGGAGACATATTTAGTGTCCTGTTCAAGCAGAGGGGTGTGTCTATAGGTGAAGACGTGGGCCGAGCTCAGAGCTACGGCACTGGATTGGGGCATAAAGACTGATTGGGAACATAACCTGTCAGGCCTTACAACAGTTAAGCTGTTATCCCTAGATATTCTCAGTTCTGACAACGGAACTGAGAGATCACCAACTAAGATCTAGAAAGAGGAAAATTTGATAAGGTTGTTTTGCTAGAAACAGAGCATCCTATGACAGTCCACTCTTCAGTTCAAACCACAGTAGTACAAATGTTTGTCTATGTAGATTGCATGGGCATGTGCTTCACCTACAAGTAACTAATATGTCTGAAACAGTCAAAATCACACTCAGATGCAGCTTGAAAAATGGTGTTACATAAAGGCTGGTTAGCAAGGATCTGTTTAATGTGATTGGACTATGCATTCTGTAAAGCTACTTCTGTTTTAGTATTCATCTATCACACACCCTCACAATAATTAGATCAGCAACAGTCCCCCTTTTTATGACAGAAGGAAAATTGTTGTATTATCATCCTGTAGATTCAGACAGCTCCCTCTTCCACTACTGTGGAGCTTGGCTATCCAGGATATACCTTCCTGTTATAAAGCATTGAAGCAGGACAGTGAGTGGGAAGCCCAACTATGCCTTCATCCCACAGGGCCAAGAGAAGTGGAGGGTGACGGGCAGTCTATGCCACACCTCCATCCCATAAGGCCTAAGAAAGTGAAAGGTGAGTGGCAGGCAGTGCCACACCTTCCTCCCATAAACTATTGTGCAAGAATTTGACACATCTCAAATTTCATACAGAAAAATCCAATGTAGAAGCACAATACTCATAATGCACTTAATTTAAAAGGTGAATTTGTGGCAAAAATATTACCTAAACTAAGGCTGACACGTATTTAAACACTAATATTAAACCAACCACACAATACAGGACCCATTAATCTGAACACTACCATTTTAGGGTTATGAAGTGCCTCAACTCTGCATAACAGCTGGCTGGTAAAGAAGCTGAAAGCTACCACAGATTTAATTCAAACTCCTGAAAACAACAGAGAATACCATCAAATCCAGGAGTTCTGGTTAGACCTTGATAAAACAGTTTGCAAAATGAGAAAACAAGTATCATCAAAGTCAAATCAGTGTATTATAAAGTAAAGTTGGAAGCTGACTGCTAAAGTGGATTTATTGCTGGCTGCAATCTTAAAGTCCAAATAGTTTGTGCATATCAATTGCATACAGTGCATGTGCATAGGAGACACATCCCATGATGAGTGGTCAGCGGGGCACAGGATGCCAATGGACACATGCCTACTACTCTTACGTGAACTTTTATCTGTGGAGCAGCATGTTCTCTTCTATGGGGAGGATGAGCAGAGGAGCTCCATTGCTGGACACAATACAGTAACACCAGCATTGACCATTATAGATCCAGCATGACAGATCCCTAATGATGTTGGGGGGCACCCCTGCTCACACTAGATTTTCACCTCAGATAATCCGGAATGGTCACTTCAGCCAACGACAGCTTCATCACAATGCCAAAGCAATACAATAGCAGCTAAAATACAAACAACAGAATAAGCAGTTTATACAGTGAAGGAGGGGGGGAGGAGGGGGTAGCCTTGATTCATTACAGGCAACATAGAGCATGAATAACCAGAGAGGACACTGTTTAGCAGTCTTTCTAAGCAGATTATAACCCGGAGAGAAAAGGTTTGTGAAAGTGAACTACAGTAACTGAATTCAATCATTGCATTTAAGAAAATGAACAATTCCACCTTTATGTTTATTTAGTAAATGGAGCATGAAGATCTGTTCAGAATATTCTTCCTCTGGGAACTTGGCAGCCTTTCCGTTGCCAACATGTGCACTTAATTAGGTGGAAGCCATCTAACGCTCTTAATAAAAATGTCTCTTGTTTGTTGGAAAGTTTAGGTCATGACTAATAGCTTGGATACCTCTAAAGATCACGGCCGATCAATACTTGGAAACTCACCTTGCCGGTCTGCGGTATGCTGAGGGTGTCCGTGGTAAAGCGTTTGCTGGCTCTGACGGATGGCTGCAGTAAGTGGGAGGTCGGCGTGCATTACCCACTCCTGGTTCCCATTCATCACCGTTTCACCTGGCATGGCAAGGGAATGTCGCTTGGGGACATCTTTTGTTAGTGTCACTAAGGACTGCTTGGCCTGAAAGCAAAGAAAACACACCTGTTGATCAAATTGAAAAACTAATTTAAAGGATGAGCTACTTATAATATAAATATGCCAAGTCAACTGCTTCACAAACAATAAAACGCCTGTAATGTATTACTGATTACTGATTCCCATGAGGGAATCTGGCCACACATCCTTCTATTTAGCAGTGATGTAGCACTGCACCGGGCTATCAGCGCCCCATGTCTCTACCTGCTGCCTCAGAACCTTCTACTGCTGTATGAGGCAACAATACTTTCATACCTGGAATGTTTTCTATATCTTATCATAGATATGCAATGCTATGACAAAAGGCAGTAGGTATAATACTCAGGGACTTGAGGAGGCAGAAATAGGGAAGCAGTCTCACCAACAGGAAACAGAGTAAAGAGGAGTGCATGTTAACAATAGCCAGAATCAGTAATGCATTATAATTGCATTATTATTCAGGAGACATTTGGGGTTGATTTTGCATATTTATGCTGCAAATACACATATCCTTTAAAAAGGAGTAAGAAAGCAAAATTAAAGAGTTTGTCATCACAAAAAAACTAAATGATTATTAGGTCTAGCATTACATTAAGCACACAACTATATTTGACAACATGCTTAAAACTGAAATACCAGAACCAAAAAGCACTTGCTAAAGAAAGGAAAAAAGAAAAAAAAAAGAGAAACTGTTTAAACACAATAAAAGGGAGTAGCAAGATATGTTACTAAGCAGAGACATTAATAAGAAGAAAGAGTCTAAATGAAATGTTTAGTGTAAAATCACAACCTACATGGCTGGAGGTGTCGTCCTGTGCTGAAATGACACCTGAACTGAGAGGGATAATGGAGGCTGCCATATTTATTTCCTTTTAAACAATAACAGTTGCCTGGTTGTCCTGCTGATCCCTTCAGCTGCAGTAGTATCTGGATCACACACCTGAAACAAGCATGCAGCTTGCAATTGAAGTCCGACTAGATTAAGTCGGACTTCATTCAGAAACATCTGATCTGCATCGGCATGCTTGCTCTGGGTTTAAGGTTAAAAGTATTAGAGTCAGTGGATCAGTTAGGCAGCCTGGCAATGGCAACAGGTAGTGTTTAAAAGGTAATAAATATGGCAGCCTCCATCCCTCTCACTTCAGGTGTCCTTGAAAACAGTAAGCCATGTGCCCCTTGTGACTTCGCTCACTACAGCAGCCAATGTAGAAGCCAACAGAAAGATCCTTCTTTTTAACTTACCATTCTCTATACATCTATTATATATCTATACAATATTTCACACCAGTCTAACTGAAATCCTTTCAGATTCAGCTTTCTAACTACCAAGCAGACTACAGAAGTGTATGAATATTGGACAATCCTGTGTACACTGCCATTCATGGAACCAAAGCCACTAAAGCATGGCATAAACACACTGATAACTGCCCGATTCTGCAGAGAATGGATTACACCCTGATTGATGCACCATACGGCACCAATCATAATAAAGCAGAAGTCTGGTGAAAAATGCATTTAAATATTTTTCTGGCTATCTTTGTACCATTTGATGAAGAAACAAACTATATTTCTGAGATGCCCGAAAAATTATTGCTGCTCCCAATTACAACATTGTTGATTAACAAACTGTACAAAAGCAGCTGGACATACATTAGTTGGCAAAGTGATAGTAAACGGCTGGGAAATGTAACAAAACCCTGCATAGCCACACAGACCACTATGGCTACAATATTGTTTCGAGCTGCAAAGCATTATGGGAAGTTTGATAACTTCTGAACATTCAAGTGTACCTGGATTCAGGAACTTCGCTAACTCGCTATGTAGTGAACCATTTGACTAGCTAAGTTTAGTTCTGCTTCAAGTAGAATGATTAAAAATGATGGTTCCTAGTGATTTTCTGCCTCACTTTCCATGATACACTCCATCTGCAAGACTCTTAATGTGTTTCGGCTCACAAGTTTATGACCTGCACATGTCACAGATGTGAGAATGGTTTTAAATACTTCATGGCTTGCCTGCACTAGAGAAGGAACTATTACCTGTGGAAAGTGGATTTACACAGTGCAAGTATGAAAGCCTGGCCCAAAGTGTTCACTTTCACTGGAATGTGGGGATTTCCCACGTACAACCAGCTGTTCCTCAGACACTGCAGAAAGTCCCACAGGCTGCCTACAATCACAGCTGCCAACTGAGAAGATTTATGCCTGTTCTCTCCAACTCCTTAAAAGTCAAGACATTTTTTCCTGCCCTTTTAAACTTGGCTAAACTTGAATCCACATTGAATATGGGCAATACAGGTATGTAGAACAATACTCTCTTCCATTAAAATATGGCATATTTACAATATAAGCTACACTGCAAACACATTTATAAAAGAAATATACAAAACATTTTTGGTGTTACAAGGTCTAGCCCTATCTCCACTAAATTGCTGTGGCTCTGAAAATGTTGAACCGATAAGACAGCCTAAGCTTCCTAGTCATGTGTTAGCAATCTTCTTCTTTCCTTTCAGCCCTGTAGCAAGGATGGAACAGAGGTGCCAATAACAGGATAAAACTGTTAAATGTTTAAAGGGACTCCGAGCAGTGCAGAAACTATGGAAAGATGCATATCATTTTAAAGCTCTCTTTCTCCTCTTTCCAATCATATATAAACCGCTGCCCTATGCCTTTTAGTTTTCGCTATTTTCGCGATTGAAATTGCAAGATTGAAAATAAAGAAAACTAAAAGGCGTAGGGCAACGATTTAGGTGTCGCCAGAAAGAGGAGAAAGAGAGCTTTAAAATGATATCCATCTTTCCATAGTTGCATTGTATTACACAGGCCGACTTTTTCTGCTGAATGGAGCTGCTGACACTGGGGAAAGTGTCGTCCTGTGTAATACAAGTAACTATGGAAAGATGGATATCATTTTAAAGCTCTCTTTCTCCTCTTTCTTAACACCTAAATCGTCGCTCTATGCCTTTTAGTTTTCTTTACTTTCGCGATTGAAATCGCGGTCGCTGCAATTTCAATCGCGAAAATACCGAAAACTAAAAGACGTAGGGCGGTGGTTTATATATCATTGGAAAGAGGAGAAAGAGAGCTTTAAAATAATATGCATCTTTCCATAGTTTCTGCACTGCTCGGAGTCCCTTTAAAAGAGGAGGTAGTGGTGGACTTACCTCCCCAGTAAGTACATACCGAATTGGTTGATTTAATTGTCAACAATGAAATGTATTTATAAACTGCACAATGCAACGTGTTTCGGAGGATAAAACTGTCTATTAAATCAACCAAGTTGGTGTCTACTTACTGGGGAGGAAAGTCCTCCACTATCTCCTCTTTTAAACATTTTTTAAACAATTTTATCCTATCATTGGCGCCTCTGTTCCATCCTTGCTACATTCTCGAGTCCACTGTCGGTGGAAGGATGTCACCCTTTGTCTCCTATTTACAGAAAGCCACTTCTTAACCTGATTGGGGTCAGGTCCTAATGCTCCCCACCCATCTTTACAGCAGTGGCCTTTGAGGTAACTCACACTTGTGAGTATAACAGCACACATTTTTATCTCCACACCCTGGTTATACTACATGATATTGAGCTGTTAATGTCCCTTTCTGTTTTCCTACTACAAGTGTTCCTTTCAGCCCTGTTTGCCCATATCGAGGTGCATGAGACAGTGAGAAAAACCTGAAATCAGGGAAGTAACATCCTTAGTGCTCAGGCTAATTAAACATGGTAACATCAGAATACACCCTACAAGGAAATAGAGTTCAGGTTAAGGTGCGTACACACGTCTGATTTTTCCAAACGACCGGTCGTTCAGACCGAACGTTTGGACGTCAAATCGGGCGTGTGTACAAACAATCGTTCAATTGATAAGACTGATTTTGTCCGATCCGCCAAGCGGATCTATCAAAACCAGCGTTATCAGCTGAACGACCGTTTGTACACACGCCTAATTTGATGTCTGAACAACTGGTCGCTTGGAAAAATCAGACGTGTGCATGTACCTTATAAGTTGGCTAACAAAGCGTCACAGCAACTGTAACTGATTGGTGATTCCTAATAAGAAGACTATGTTTGCCTACACATGGTAGATAAATGCTGTTCCAAAACAAACGACTCTGGAACTAGTGGCCACAATTCACGAAGATCATGATGGAGATAAGGCAAGAGAAAACTTACCACCACACAGTGAGAGAGTTATCTTATCTCTTCATTCCTTAAGTTACCGCCTCTGTAGTTATTTTCTGTAGTTATTTTCACATGCAGTTAATTAACAACCTGTCTTTAACTTTAGAATTTTGGAGTTATTTTAAGGATTGAAGAGTTAACTTAAAGACAGAAGAGTTAACTTTAGGTTTGCCTGAGGTAAAATGTTTCCTGAATACTACATGCCTCATCACCATGGTGATAACTCTAGAAACGTTATTAAAGACAGGAGATAAGCTTAGTGAATTGAGGTCAGATAACTGTCCATAATAAAACTGCCCAATGACCTTAGAAGTTGTCAGCTCATAGTGATTTTCAACGCATACAAACGTATAGACCAGGCATGGGCAAACTTGGCCTTCCAGCTGTTAAAAGTCCCACAATGCACTTGCCTTTATGAGTCATGACTGTGGCTGTAAGACTCATGCATGCATTGTGGGATTTGTAGTTCCTTAACAGCAGGAGGCCCAAGTTTGCCCATGCCTGGTATAGACATTGATAGATTGCAAATGATTACATGCTCAGTTGGGATGGAGTCAAAGTGAAAATGGTATCCGAGAAACAATTTACACAGACAGCCAAAATCTGTAAGTGTAAAGTGTGGATATATTCTGTCCAGAATGCTTGTTTGGAGATCCCCATATACTATGTGTATGCAGTTTAAACTAAAATACTGGTCATAGGTATACAGTATCAGCAAATTGTAAAAACAGAACGCGCACTCTGCCTCATAAACCAAGGAGTTAACAGTCTCACAGTTAGTTGCCACTAATTTCCTCAAACAGGGCTCCGTTAGAGACAAACTGTTATCCAGAATGCTTGGCTCCTTAATCCAGGGCAATCACGTCAACATGCAAAATAAAAAAGGGCATATAGCGTATAACTGCGTTCATAAGTTGCTCCGCCACCAAAGATTATCAGATTGTGCAAACATTAATCAATCACCTTCCAATCACCAGTGCCAGGACACCCCCCCCCCAATGTGCCCGCACTCAGCCTAAAAAAGCCTCCTAAATCTCCGGAGGTGGGATTGAGAGTATATGGGGGTTAAATGAACAATCCTCATTGCCTCACTCACTAACAAGCGCCAACTAAAAAACGCTTATATAGTGTAAAACAGTAAATTTAATAAAAGCTGATAAAACGGATGTGCACTCACAAGTCAACGTTGGAAATAAGCATTAAGCACTGGTCCCCGGGAAACCATTCAGCAGACGCCGCCTCAGATCCCCGCCAGCTTGTTCACTCAAAGCGCCAAACTTCCTCCACCAGTCACGTGTGCTGTAGCTCCGCCCTATGCATTTCGTCAGTACTCTGGCTCATCAGGGGCTGACAGCGCACTGTAGACTGGCCGTTCAAATAGAAAAAAAACAACCCCCTCCCAGATTATACCTGAGCAGCAAAATAAACGTATGCAAAAGATAAAAACCAAACAGGAAAAAAACAAAGGGAAAAATAATACAGGAGCCTCTGCGGCGATCTCCCGGAGCGGTCTCCTTACAAAATCCGCCTCATCACTAGAATCATTGGGACATTTTACAGGGGGATCGTGTGCTGGGAGGGGTTTTACCCCCCAGACCTTCTTCTGTGTATAGAAAAACTTCTAATTTAAAAGATAGACTTGCCGCCAGTTGTGTGTCACCCCCCCAGGCAACTAAAAATGACAGGTTGGCAATCGGAGGGGTTCTTTCCCTGTAAGGGATGTAAATGCTGTCGGGAAGCTAAAGGGGTAAAATGAGGGAAATCACATCCACTGTGAATGGGAAATAGTTTAAAATTCTGAATTTTATTAATTGCTCAAGTACATATGTGATCTGGTGTGAATGCAACCTACAATATGTGGGCCACACCACCAGATCGCTGAAAGAACGTATTGGTGAGCACATAAACAACATTAAAAAAGGTTTTGAATTGCATAGTGTGTCTTTACACTGTAAAAATAAGCATAATGCTGATCCGGCGAAAATGTACTTTTGTGTTGTTGAAAAATTGGTGCCTTCTTGGAGGAGTTCAAATAAATTGCGGGAGGCATTTAAGAAAGAAACCAGGTGGATCTATGACTTAAAATCGGCAGCGCCACGGGGACTGAACATAGATCTGGACATCAATTCTTTTATTAACAATGGATGACATTGTAGCTCATAATTGGGTAAATACAGAGAGATAGAGGATATTTGTTTTATATTTAGAGGTATAATGGGCCATTTTATAACAAATTTAATCATTTGTAATTTATGAGATTGTATGTGTCCATATTGGACTGTGTATGGGTCTAGTGGTGGGATTCTAGTGATAGGAGTGACAGTGTATTAGATGAGGCGGATTTTGAAAGGAGACCGCTCTGGGAGATCGCCGTAGAGGCTCCTGTATTCTTTTTCCCTTCGTTTTGTCCTGTTTGGTTTTTATCTTCTGCATACGTTTATTTTGCTGCTCGGGTATAATCTGGGAGGGGTTTTGTTTTTTTCTATTTGAACGGCCAGTCTAGAGTGCGCTGTCAGCCCCTGATGAGCCAGAGTACTGACAAAATGCATAGGGCGGAGCTACAGCACATGTGACTGGTGGAGGAAGTTTGGCCCTTTGAGTGAACAAGCTGGCGGGGATCTGAGGCGGCGTCTGCTGAATGGTTTCCCGCGGACCAATGCGGTTTGCTTAATGCTTATTTACAACGTTGGCTTGTGGGTGCACATCTGTTTTATCAGCTTTTATTAAATTTACCGGTTTACACTATATAAGCGTTTTTTAGTTGCAGCGCTGTTTGGTGCTTGTTAGTGAATGAGGCAATGAGGATTGTTCGTTTAACCCCCATATACTCTCAATCCCACCTCCGGAGATTTAGGAGGTTCTTAGGGTGAGTGCGGGCACATTGGGGGGGTGTCCTGGCACTGGTGATTGGAAGGTGATTGATTACTGATTGCACAATCTGATCATCTTTGTTGGCGGAGCAACTTATGAACGCAGTTATGCACTATATGCCCTTTCTGTTTTATTTTGCATGTTGACGTGATTGCCCTGGATTAAGGAGCCAAGCATTCTGGATAACAGTTTGTCTCTAACGGAGCCCTGTTTGAGGACATTAGTGGCGACTAACTGTGAGACTTAACTCCTTGGTTTATGAGACAGAGTGCGCGTTCTGTTTTTACAATTTTCTGATACTAGTTTGCGCACAAACATTAAGAACGCGAACCACAGAGTGCATAACAATTACCAAAAGCGCACATTTTGTATCTATATAAAAGATATACAGTAGGTCAGTATTGCTTCCATGTTCCGAGGCTGAAATTTTATCATCGTTAGAAATTGTATTAAATTGTAACACACAGGTTGCTGTCCAAGTACTCCACTTACTGGACCTGTATTTTTAATTAATTGTGGAGTGATCACTGGAGCAGTTTTCTAGACTCTCCTCCGAACAGCCTTGTACACAGGTATGAGGTGTATCACCTGGTGGGGCTCGGGACCCGATCCCTTGGTGACATTACAGGGCTGAGGCTGTACAGACATGTTTTTAGGCTAGTGATGTGTTGTTGCTATGCATGGGGCGGAGTTGCGCAGGAGTTGGAGCTGCGCGGCAGTGACATCACAGGGTGGGTGGGGAGGACAATGCTATCGGCCGCAGCAATCCACCAGGCTGATCAAAGGAAAGACCCTGTAATGGAAAAACCCTGCAGACTTGTCTTGTGCTAGGCCGGAAGTAGAGAGGAGTTTAAAATCTGAGTAAACATGCAAATTAAGTTTTAAGTCCATGGATATCTCCATGCTTGCCGAAACGTAAATCTCATTTCTACTAGGGAGGGGCCTCATAATTCTGTGCTGATTTGAGAAGGGATCTTACAGTCTTGTCCTGTGATGGGTTCTCATAGTCTTGACTAGCTCGTGGCTCTGGGACACTAAAAACTGTGTCATACAAATGAGACCAAAGAAATATTACACCTATTTTTTTAGCTTTTACACTCAAAATAAAAATATGGGATTCTAAATAAAAAGAAAAAAAAAGTCATATTTAGGATTGTTACTATTGTTTGTGTCATCAGTTTATTTTCAGGTTTTCTTTAACTTTCGCATCAACATAATTGCTGGAAGACTTGAATCTACAAATAAAAATATAAAAAGCATACACAGCGCAAAAATCATTTTGTTTCACCTCTTCAATCATAGTTCAACACTAAATGAACTTGGCAGCCTCTTATAACACCAGCCACTGTTCTGAAGTGCTAATGAGAACGCACCACTGGGAATGATTTCATTTGAGCAAAGTGTTTAAAAAAGGAGCAACGTCTCCACCCCAGGGGGATATTTATCAAGACACTTTTTGGGGAGATCTTGTTTAGACGTGGTATTTACACTATCTCATTTGCCTTGACACAGAGTTTACAGCTTGTATGGAGAAAGGATGCCTGGTGCTGTGGAGGTCTGTGTAATTGCCCCCACTGGGGCTGTGAGACTCTGATCTAACCATTATCTTGTACATTTTAGTGAATTATTTCTGTCATTTGTGGCATTTTTATTCCTGATGTCCTGAAAAACAGTGACAGTTACAGACAAGCTCTCCACTAAATACACTCCTCATTCAGCTTCTGATGGATGTAAACCAGGTTTAGTATTCAAGAAACTGTAAAGGATTTTTAAAAACTCTTGTCTTATTACCAGTAATTACACAGAGGTATTTTTATAAATGTTTTAAACCGGTTGTATTTTTAACGTAAAAAAAAATGCAGGTGGACAAAGTACGGCTTCATCATCTCTTGGTTGCCTTTTAGATAGTGAAAGAGTACCTTTGGTAAAACTGATAGGCTCTGTCTAAATGATGGAGGGTTGGGGGGTTATTACATTTAAATACTTACCTGTCCTGGCATCCTCGCTCCAAGTTGGCGATAGCTCCATCTCTCTTTGGAAATGGGCCTGAGAGATTTTTTTCCCAAAATCCATGCGGAGGCTCTGACCATGCCCATCTGGGTTAACTCGACTTGCTCCAGCTTGGCAGCCATGGCCTAACCAGTGGCAGCCAGGCAGGGGGCAGGCTGCAGCAACGCAGGCAGACGTTTCCGAAGAGCTTCATCAATCTTTGGAAACATGGCCAAGACTGTACTGCTGAGGAGGGGGGCAGAGCGTCACCTGGGATCCGAACATGTCGGAGCAAGTATGTATTTAATGCTGATACCCAATTCCATCCTCATTAAACCACTTCACCACTGAGGGGTTTTACCCCCTGACCACCAGAGCAATTTTCACCTTTCAGCGCTCCTTCCATTCATTCGTCTATAACTTTATTATTACTTATCCCAATGAAATGAACTATATCTTGTTTTTTTCGCCACCAATTAGGCTTTCTTTAGGTGGGACATTATGCCAAGAATTATTTTATTCTAAATGTGTTTTAATGGGGAAATAGGAAAAAATGTGGGAAAAAATTATTTTTCAGTTTTCGGCCATTATAGTTTTTAAATAAAGCATGCTACTGTAATTAAAACCCATGAAATGTATTAACCCATTTGTCCCGGTTATAAAACCATTTAAATCATGTCCCTATCACAATGTTTGGCGACAATATTTTATTTGGAAATAAAGGTGCATTTTTTTCAGTTTTGCATCCATCCCTAATTACAAGCCCACAGTTTATAAAGTAACAATGCTATACCCTCTTGACATAAATATTTAAAAAGTTCAGTCCCTAAGGTAACTATGTTTTTTTTTTTATTGTATTTTTTTTTTTTTAATTACAAAAAAAAAATAAAAATTGGGGAGTGTGGGAGGTAATGAGTTAATTTATTGTGTAAATGTAATGTTTGTATATGTAAAATGCTTTTAGGGTGTAGTTTACTATTTGGCCACAAGATGGCCACAGAGTGTTTGTTTACATGCGACCTGTAAGCGTCTGGAAGGACGCTTACAGGAAGCAGTAGGAGGCTGGGAGACTCACAATGATCTTGCTGTTTCTGAAAGAAGCAGCAGATCATTGCGGGGGCTTAGATCAACGAACGGGAATGGATTTTCCCGTTCATTGATCTCCGGGCGAGCGGGCGGCGGCGTGCACGAGCGGCGGGAGCGCGGACAGCGGCGGTAGCGCGGAAGGTACGGATTTCTCCATCCCTGGTTTTTTAGGAGGGAAAAAAGGGGCGGAGAAATCCGTACGCGTGGGGGTAAAGTGGTTAAGACAGAGTTTATCATAACCGGCTGTAATTTTTTCAGCAGGTACTATTGAACATTGTTCAACTCTAGGAGGCCATAACAAATGCAAGCCCTTCCCAATCACGTAGCAGTTTTTCTCTCATCTGCCAAATCTTTAATGACACCACCACCCAAGCAATGCTAGACCATTTCCCTCCTCACCCGCCACATGGAAGCCATTACTTCGCTAGCTTATAGGCAAGTAACACATTTGTACAGCTCCTGGCCCTGAACTATCACCCGAGGGATCGAGTTGCGGTCCTTGTGGGTAACTGTAATTGGGCACCTTTAGCCACAGTTCATATTAGACAGATTTTTAAGACCACACTTATGTCGCTGTTACAGCCAAATGGATGGCAATGCAATTCACTGTCCGGAAAAATGCATGCAACAAAACGTTTTCAAATTGAAAAAACGATAGAACGCATAAATACTAGTTCATTGACATCACAGGTTTTAACCTGTCCTTTTTGAACCTATTAACTTAACTGTAAAAATTCAGCACAGCAGACCTACGTAAAGGAGTACTGTAGGTAAAAAAAAAAGTTAAACTTACCCGGGGCTTCTAATGGTCCCCCACAGACGTCCTGTGTCCGCGCAGCTACTTACCGATGCTCCAGTCCCCGCCTCCAGTTCACTTCCGGAATTTGCAACTTACACGGCCTCGCTATCGCTGACGTCACCAGGAGTGTATTGCGCAAGCCCAGTACGGTCTGCGCCTGCGCAGTACACGCCTGGTGATGTAAGCGGGAGCGAGGACACGGGCGTGCAGGCGCAGTGGTTTTCCGACTTTAAAGTCAGAAAATTACAGAAGTGAACCGGAGGCAGGGAACTGAGAATCGGTGAGTGGCTGCGCTGGGCACAAGACGTCTGCTAGGGACCATTAGAAGCCCCAGGTAAGTTCAACTCTTTTTCCCCTAATCCCCCTTCAGTAGTCCTTTAATTTTTACCTACTAATTACCTACCTAATTTTTATCCTTCTGTAAAAATTAAGGGCAGCAGATTCATTATGCTTAACATGCTGTAACATTGCAAGTTAAATCTTCTTACGAACATAAATAAAATGAGCACAACTTCATTATAGCGTGGGCATGCTACGTGCGCTACTGGCACTGTAGTGTATGTTCCTTCGCAACTGCGGATCCTGCTTAATACCGCGTGATAGTGACATATCGCTACCACAATACTTCACTAGCACGTCAATGTAGAAGTGGCCGCGCTAATGAAGCATTGCGGTCGTGATACGTCACTATTGCGAGACATTAGGAAGGATCGGCCTTGCTATGGAGCATGTGCTATGCTGCCCGTGCTATAATTAAGTCGCGCTAATTTAATTTGCTCACATAAGAAGATTAAACAGTGCGTTAAGCATAATACATTAACCTGAATGTATGAACCAGATACTATGAGAGCCAGTTTACAGTGTTTACAGCATATACTTGTGTGAGAACCACTAGACTCAGTGAAAATCTATATGTGGGGAAGGGAGGAGAGAACCACTAGACCACTAGACACCAGGTAAACGTATATAGGGAATGGAGGGAGGAACTACTAGACATCAGTAAAACCTATATAGTACAGGGAGCGGGGAACCGATAGACTACCAGGGAAACCTATATGGAGGGGGGGTGGAACTACTAGACACTAGGGAAATTTATGTCGCTTGAAAATGGACCAATCGAATTTTACCTACTAGACACTAGGGATGGACAATGAGATGCAAATAAATTTGAGTTGATGCAGAATTAAGGTGAAGGAAGAAATAACACTAAACCCGCCAGAGAAGCTGTATGGTAAAGGGAGGAGAGAACCACTAGACATCAGGGAAACCTATATGGGGAATGGAGGGAGGAACTACTAGACACCAAGGAAACCTATATAGTGGAGGGAGTGGGGAACCAATAGACTACCAGGAAAACCTATATGGGAGGGAGGGGGAACAACTAGACACTAGGGAAATTTATGCCGCTTGAAAATGGACCAATCGAATTTTACCTCAGCAGGATTTGATTGGTTCATCCTCAAGCTGCATACAAAATGTGTCTAATGCTGCATCAACTCGAAATGATTTGCATCTCATTAACCAACACTACTCGACACCAGGGAAGCCTATAAAGAGGAAGGAGGGAAGAACCACTAGACCACCAGGGAAGCTATATGGGGAGAAAGGTGGCAACACAAAGACCACCAGAAAAGCTGTATGGGGAGACAGGGAAGGGGGTCACTAGGCCATCAGAGAAGCAATGATGTTCGTCCGCCTTCATTGCAGATGACCAAGAACATCATACAAAGCGAGATTGACTGGGTAACGATGTGTCCGGCTGTTGCTTACCAGTCCAATGAGGGCACAGAAAGCTCTGTTGCATGTAGGCCACAAGTGGTTTGCTGGGATGGTTGGCAGTTGGATTCTTCCGGGGCACTGCAGTTTTACTCTGCTTGTAGGAGGTTGCACCTTTACTGATACAGTTTGCCAGGTTGGGCAATATGAGGATGTTTAAAGTAGCAGCCTGTGTTTTTACCCTAGATTTATACTCGAGTCACACAATTTTTTTAGTTTCTCAAGGAAAAAGTAAGTACCTCAGTTTATACTCAGATCAGTTTAAATTTGAGTATTTACGGTAATGCACAGACTGTCTAATGCACGTCTTCTGCATGCTAACTACAGCAACAGTGACACAATACTTCTCTGAATATTCTCATTTACTAAATAATGCAATAAGTAGAAGAAAAGTTCCAGAAAAGGCCAGCACCCAATGCGCTGATGCACAATACCTGGGATCCTGAAGTCACCTTGGTACTCACAGCATAAGATTTGCATGCAGTGGTAGGAAGAAAAACAGCGCTGGGCACTCAAGCTAGATTTAAAGGGAACCTAAACTGAGAAGGATGTGGAATTTTCCTTTTAAAATAATACCAGTTGCCGGACTCTCCTGCTAATCATGTGTCTAGTACTTTTAGCCACAGCCTCTGAACAAGCATGCAGATCATGTGCTCTGACCGAAGTCAGACTGGATTAGCTGCATGCTTGTTTCAGGTGTGATGATACTGCCACTACTGCAGCCAAAGAGCTCAGCAGGACTGCCCCACAACTGGTATTGTTTAAAAGGAAACATCCATATCCCTCTCAGTTTAGGTTCCCTTGAAGGTTTATTTCCACAGGTAACGTCAGACATTACAGGCATACATAGGGAGAAAAAAGGTCTAGAGACCTTTTTTCTCCCTATGTATGCCTGTAATGTCTGACGTTACCTGTGGAAATAAACCTTAAGTATCCAGCTTGAGTGCCCAGTGCTGTTTTTCTTCTTACCACAACACTATATTCTCATTTACGCAAGTCACGGGACACGAAAAATTAACATAACTTTAAATAGGCACTACATTTCATCTTTCCTCTGACTGAAGATGTTGCTCAGTAAGAGTGATGAAACATGTTGGGTCTAAATTCTCAGCAAGTGGTATGCATAGTGCAGGGGATACCTCAGATGTGTTCAGGCCAGGGGCGCTTTGCTTGTAAGAAATGTTAAGGTTTGAAAAATGATAAATCATGTATACCGTATACACTCGAGTATAAACTGATCCCCCAACTTTAACCTATTTTTTTTTTTTTTTAAATGATTGACTCAAATATAAGCCGATGGATGTAGGCGTGGTGCAGGTGGAATTTCTGGGTGAATTTTATTGATGGCTCTTTGTGTGTCTTTTAATAGTGATAACAGTCTGATTTATAGATTAAAGCATGCATGCCTGTGATATAATAAAAACATGAGTGCTATTGTCAGTGTCATAAGCTAGCAACATTCAGGTATGCAACTACTTACGTGTGTCCTGGAATCCTGTGTTCATTGGATATACAGAGATTATGGTAGTCGTCCTCCCTCCCCCGCCATGTACATAGTGCTGCAGGCACATTTGGTGGCCGTTTCACTACCCCCCACCACAGCAAAATGTGTGACAGCTTTTGCACTGTTCTCACCTAAGTGTCCCCGTCAGAATAAGCAGAGCTGCACAGGCTTCCTTTGTTTTACGTGGGACTTCTCTGTGGCTGCCGCCGGGACTCCTCCGACAGACTTGTTACCCTTCTGCCTCCCACGCACTGCCTGAGTGGAAAGGATGGCAACCTTTTGAGGTGTTCTCTGTCTCTCAGCATGCATGTAATGCGCCGTGTCAGTGCCGTGCGGGCTTCCTTTATTTACAGATTCATCGCCGGAACTCCTCCATAGCCAGTAGCAGCCTCATTGCTGTGATCCCTGCAGTGGCAAATGGGAAGTGATACTAGTCACAGGCTTCTTTTGTTTACCGTCTGCTGCCGGGACTTTTCCGGAAGTTAACAGCAGTCTGGGTCTCACTGCTATGAGGCCATCTAGTGGTGCTTCGTATCACTTCCCATTCGCCATGCAGGGATCACGGCAATGAGGCTGCTACTGGCTACGAAGGAGTCCTTGCGACGAATCAGTAAATAAAGGAAGCCCGCACAGCACAGCCACGGAGCATTACATGCATGCTGAGAGACAGAGGACACCTCATACGGTGCCGTCCATTCTGCTCAGGCAGAGCGCAGGAGGCAGGAGGGTAGCAAGTCTGTTAAACGTGCCTGCAGCACTATGTGCATAGCAGCGGGGGGACGGAGGGAAGGAGGCACATGGCCGTCAGCGGGTTGCTTTTTTCTTCATCTTGGGGTAGGGGGGAACACTTGTGACTCGAGTATAAGCCGAGACCCCCACTTTTGGGCCACTTTTTTGGCCTCAAAATCTTATACTTATACTAGAGTATATACGGTAAAACAATACTGAAGTTAAAAGCCAGAATTAATTCTCGAAAATAATTCAATCATTGTTAGGGTGTAATACTGAGAACTGTGCTTGGGCCAATACATAGCTGAGATAATCAGACCTATACCAGTGGGTACTTGGTACATGCAGGATTTCAAAATGGGGGGTTCTACCAAGATAATACTGAGAAACATTACCGGATAAACATATCATATGAATTACATAATTGGTAAATGCAACTGTAATTAAGTGTTTTCCTGCAAGCTGACCAATAGCACCCATCACTACCAGGTAACAGAATTTCTAGCCTTACTAAACATAGAATTTACTATGAAATATTACCATAAGCAATTATTTCTATCTTGGCCTCACTTGCTGAAAGTATGTGGTTATAGTAAAATCACTGTAACGCTCTCAATTAATGTTGGCTGTTTATTGCTACTGTTTCACTGCAGATTAAGAAGATTAGTGAATCATTCAATCCTATTTCTTTTTCTCCTAATAACAAGATTAGGCTTAATGCTGCATTTAAGATTAATTGACTTGAGCTGCCCAGGAGATGCACGGCATAACGACTTTTCAGGCAGCACCGAACTCGTCTGGTCAGATGTGTAAAAGTGTATTAGAGGAATGGCATCTTTATACCGTGGGTGGCATCTTCATGGGGGATGCTGGAAAAGGCCTGGCTTTTCAAAACATGTCTGCCAGGAGCTAAAGCCTCATACACAGGGTCAGCTTTTGTCCCCATTAAAGCGGATCCGAGATGAAAAACTAACTATAACAAATAACTTGCCTATATACTGTATGTTATCTAAAGTTTAGATAGTTTACACAGCATATCTATCTGCAAACAGCTTCAACAGTTTATGATTATTTTTTCCTGTGATTAGGGCAGCCATGTTCTGTTTGTCACACTGTCACAGGCTGAGGGCTGTAGATGCTATCAGCTTGCCTGTGTGTAAATTCAGTCCCCTCTCTTCTTCCCTCCTCCCCCGTCTCTGAAATCTCTGGCTAGTAACACCTCCCCCTCCTCCTGCCCAGACTAAGCTCCCATAAGCCCTTGCTACTGTCTGAAAATGCCAAGTCGCTGTGAAAAGCTGTGGGCGAGGCTTGTTTAGTTTGTAGGGAATTAGAGTATTAAAACAAAACAAAAAAAGTATTTGGCTTGAGGAATGCCCTATAAACTGTATGAAAGGAACACAATTATGAAATGAGTAAAAGTTTATCTCGGATCCACCTTAATGAAACTGAATCGATCTTTTGGGGGAAGAAACACTGTACAGAAATGCTTTTTGGCTATAACCAAGCCAGTAGTGAGTGGTGTCCTGCAGTCATGAAACAAAAGAAGATAATATGTTTGTTTGTCAGTTTAGCGATCCGCTGTTGCAGGATGCAAAGATGGCGAAGAATTATTTTTTCATCCAAATATTATCTACCATGTGTATGAGGCTCAAAGGGATCCTAAAAACAAGGAAAAAAAATGAGTTTCACTTACCTGGGGCTTCTACCAGCCCCCTGCTGCTGTCCTGTGCCTACGGAGTCACTCACCGATGCTCCGGTCTCCTGCCGCGGGTTAGTTTTTGTCCCCGTGTAACCTTCTTTGCATTCCCATCTGCAATAGTGTTCTGCGTAGGCAAAGAAGGATACGTGAAGAAAGATACGTGTGGACAGAGCTGCACAGGTGCAGTGACCCGTCGACTCAGAGTTGGCAAAAACTAAACTAACCCACAGCGGGAGACTAGAGCATCGGTGAGTGGCTGCGTGGGCACGGGACGGCTGCAGTGGGCAGGTAGAAGCCCCAGGTAAGCGAAACTCATTCTCAACTCAAATCTGGATTCTTAGATGAAGAAGCCCTGTTGGGTGCAAAATAGTAATATCTATAAGGAGCACGCTGTATACTAACAGTTATATGTAAATGTCCCCCTGTCTTTTTCTTACTCACCATGGTAACAGTTTGCCACTCTGCTTACTAAGCTGTCAGACAGAACACTGAGATCCGTGCCTAGAGCTGGGCTTTACATTCCGGAACTCAGGGTTGCTGATAAATCTAACAACTCAAAGCTGTGGAACTTAACTTGACACGTTTCAATTTAACAATAATTTAACATTTTAAACATTAGCAGCACAAAGTGGTAAAAGGAAAGCAAGAGCTGCAAAAATCTACTTTTAATCATTCAATACTGCACATCACAGTATACAGTCTAGGTGAGATTTTTCCAGATAGTGTAGATCAGTGTTTCTCAACATTTTATTGGTATGTACCCCTTTTAAAACCCTGGACTCACCAAGTACCCCCTAGCATGGTAAACAATATCACACGTACCCCTTGACAAATATATATTTAATCATAGTACATTATAATTGGTTCTAAACAATTTCCAAGCATTTATTATTGCTTTTCATTAGCTAAAATACTAATTTGGTGCTGTTTAAATAAGATTTATCATTTTCTAAAACTCTAAATTTGTTATTTTTGGTTAAGTATATCAAGCCCGAGTACCCCCTGGAACCATCAGAAGTACCCCCTGGGGTACGCGTACCACACGTTGAGAACCTATGGTGTAGATCATCAATCATACAACATCCTGAAGAAACCAAACTGCTCTAAGATGGGCTGATAAAATAGGTCAATTTAATAGAAGCATCTAACCTTGCCCACCAAGTCTCTGGAGTCACATTAACCGAGTGCAAGGCAAGTGTTTTCTGATGTTCAAGACTTTATCAGACTTATCTTTCCAATCCTTGAAGGATAATGGCAATGTGCTAGAGATATCGATTCCAGCCACAAGAGGGAGTATACTTCTTAGGGATAATGTATGCATAATGTAAGCCTGCCAGCAGCAGAAAGGTCTTGCTCATTGATGGCTATAGAAACAAGGCTTTGTGTAAAGTACAATGGTCATTAGTAATCTATGGAGACTGCTGCCTTCATGTCATTGTAGGCTGGATTCCTGGCTGCAATGCTGATCCTTTGGCAGTAAAACCTTCTAATCTAAATCATTCACTTGGAGGAATTCTACAGATCCCTTTTGCTAACTTTTCTGATCTGCATACTTACCAGGACACCAACTTAGAATGCATTATGGCCAAATGATCAGAATTATGAGTAAAACTAACGAAAATAAGGGTAAACCATGTTAAACCTACTGAGACTAGGGAAAAGCATGTGCGGAGTGGTGTGGTCAATGCAATCATTAACCCTCTGCACTCAAAACACACACAGCAAGCTGGAACTACATTAATAAAAGCAACTAGGCTGTGAAAATGGAGGATCTTCGCTTCCAATATGGACTGCAGTGATTTTGTACTGGACCAATTCACCAGTGTAATTATGGACCGATTCTAAGGCAGAAACCTCAGCAACAGAAGATTGGTCTAGTCAGTACAAAATCACTGCAGTCTGTTTTCACAGGTTGCCCAGCAAGCTCATGGTGAACCAGAACTCCCAGGAGTGTGTAAAGATGCCCATACACACATCAATGTTACCATTCAATCCCCTGCAGATTCAAATCATTTGGATCAAATCGGATGGGAATTGATACCTTCAAATGTTCGATTTAATTGATGTTGGTCTAGAATCAATCGAAAGTATTGACTAGACAGGATGAAAAATTTAGGTTGGAGGCGGGACAGATGCGGTGTACGATTAATAGGCCATAGTGTTGCATTGAATCGAACAGCACAGCGCTGCAGTTTGATGAACTTTTAATAGATTCCCTGCTGGAATCTATTAAAAATCAATGTGCTCTGTGTGGTTGGAATCGAATATTTTCTGAAAGGAATCAATCAATTTGCAATAATGGGCGGAAATCTATAAGTGTATGGACAGCTAAAAATGGCACTAAAAAGGACCAAAAAACCCTTCTTACTAAAATGCTATGCACAACACAAATTTGCCTTCTTAAAACAGAAGGTATGTGTAATTATTCAGGTTGAAATGAGAATTTAAGGTGTCCCACAATGCATCACTGCTGAATATGCAAATTGTCCCTGAAAGCTAAACACACCTTCAGAACTGCTGGAATGAAATGATGCGCCAGTGTGTTAATTGTACAGAGCCACACATGCATGCAGACTGTTTTGTATAGGTTGAGCCTCATCGGTGCAAGGCAAGGATTAAAGGATACCCGAACTGACATGTGACATGATGAGATAGACATGGGTATGTACAGTGCCTAGCACACTAATAACTAGGCTGTGTTCCTTTTTTTCTTTCTCTGCCTGAAAGAGTTAAATATCAGGTAAGTTGCTGACTCAGTCCTGAATTAGACAGGAAGTGACTACAGTGTGACCCTCACTGATAAGAAATTCCCCTTTTTATCACTTTCCTGCTCTCAGAAGCCATTTTCTGCTAGCAAAGTGTTTTATATTTGGAATTTCTTATCACTGTAGTCACTTCCTGTCTGAGTCAGGACTGAGTCAGCCACTTGCATACCTGATATTTAACTCTTTCAGGCAGAGAAAGAAAAAAAAGGAACACAGCCTATTTGTGTGCTAGGCACTGTACATACACATGTCTATCTGATCATGTAACATGTCACTTCGGGTATCCTTTAAAGTGGCTATAAGGGATTGAATTTGAAACACCCATGAGCTTACAGCAGATCTGCATTTAAACTAATCTAGTGTAAAAAAAAAAGAAAAAAAAAGGAAAACGAAAAAAGGAAAACCGGACACTACAATCAAAAGGAGACACTACATTACCTCTTACATGCACAACATTCAGTGTTTTAAAGGAGCAAGGATGACGCGGGAAAGAAGCAACAATACCTGTCCTGTAGCTGCACCTTTCCAGCAGAATTTGAGGTCAGTTTAATCATACAATGTGATGTATCCTAGCAAGCATCCATACCACCATCTTCATTTTTAAATCTCACTAAAAGGTACACCTTGAAGCTGACCAGTTAGTACCCAGAGCATTGCAGAATTAAGCTACATCTACACTGGCAATTACAGTCATCCATTGGGATTGATACTTGATCTCTAGGACGACAGTTCTGGCCTTGAGCTCTTATGCTGGAAATACTCGGCTCGATTCTGAGCCATTTAGATGGCTTGATTGATAATTTCCGACATGTCCGATCTCCTACCTGATCGATTTCGTGCTCGATTTTGCATAGGGAACAATGGTAAAAGATAAGAAAAACGAGTGAAAGATAAGCAAATCGAGTGCGAAAATCGAGCCGTGCATTCCCAGCATCATGCCTAGTACACGCCATACATTTTTCTGTTAGATTTTCTGTAAGATTAGACTGATAAGACTGGTCATTAACTCTGGTGCATTGTCTTCTGGTTATCTCCTGCTGAGCATAACAATGCTTAATTGCTAGGCAGATAGATGGTTAGATAGATAATTTCCAACATGTTGGAAATTATCTATCCTGCAGGAAAATCTAACAGAAAATTGTATGGTGTGTACTAGGCATTAGAGATGGGTCCTTTGGCCACAGCCAAGTGGTGTATACTGTTGCTATGGAGTGGATAGGAGGGCCAAAGGAACAGCTTTTGGCAGGCAGGGAAAGGAGGAAACTAAAGCACCTGTATGTTGCCATCTTTTAAAGATCCGGCATGCTGGATGTTTAAGGGATCTTGGATACCTGTACACATGCTAGATTGTCAGCGAAGAGTTCAATCCAATGTATGTACAGCGCTTTAGACACACCTAACCTAATATTAACCTCTATCTCTGATTAAAGAGACTAACAACATTTTCAGCCTTATTTCTTCTATCCTATAAGTTCCTATACCTGTTCTAATGTGGTCTGGATTACTGCAGCCTTTTCTAGTTGCACTGTCTCTGTAATATATATTATCTTCTTTCCTTTGTCAGGCTTTGTCGACAGAGAGAAATGCACTGCTCTGCTGTGATAGGGAGAAGTTATGCATGCCCCCTGCAGGTTGTGTGTGTGTGCTTTGTTTTTCTCTCACAGACAGGTCTCTGCTCTCAGTTTCAGCTAGTCATGCTGAGAAACTGTGTGATTCCCTGTCGGAGTGCTGATAATTCACTTTGTAATAAAAACTTGTAGTATACTGTAACATTATATATATATATATATATATATATATATATATATATATATATATATATACACATACATATATATATATACATACATACATCACTTCCTGGTTAGCGGCCATGTTCTTTGTTTGTAACCACTGCCTAAAACTGGCGATTAAAAGCCTGGATTGAGGCGGGGATCTAGGAGATTACAGTGACTTAATTGGTATGTTTTTTATTGTACAAATCGGACAGTACAGATTCTCTTTAATAGGGGTGGTGGTGTTACTGCACATGTATACATTTTTATGTTTTTCGTAAATATTACCAAAATGAATAGACAAAATAGAGCTTTACTGGTTTAGCTGCAAAGTTTTGGAAGCAGAAAAAGGATTCTGATGAACTAGTGCTCCCACCGAGAACTCATTAGTGATAGGACATGCTGTCAAAGCATGCCTGATCACGGTTATTATTTACTGCTGCAGGCACTGGCAATCACATTCTCATCTGTGCTAGGTAATATTTTCTTGGTTAAAACAAACAACTTTTCAAAAATCATTTTTTTGATCATGTAATAAAACATTCGCTATACATTTCTGCACCTTCAGGACAGGAGCCAAGCCTATCTTACAGTGCCCTGGATGAACACATTATGCCAATGTATACACTTTCATCTTGGAGTACTAATACTGCTGCTCCCACACAGCAAGGCACTTGGGGGCAGCATGGTGGCTTAAGGTGCCGATCAATGATACAATTCTGATTATACAATTATATTATACAATCTTACCATTTCTTTGCAACATGAGGGACTACCTCAAGTATCTGTTCAAAGTCTATGCACTCAGTTTACTCTTCTACAATCAAGGTTGTACCCTTAAAGAGGAACTCCAACCAAGAATTGAACTTTATCCCAATCAGCAGGGCCGGATTTCTGGCAAGGCCACCAAGGCACAGGCCTAGGGTGCCAGAAAATCAACCCTGTTTAGGGCGGCTGAGGGCAGGAAACATTTGTATACACCAAGCTGGATCAAAGCGCCCACCCGCGCTAATCATCTAAGCCGACTCTCAGTCCTGACTCTAGTGGCAGTGCAGCGGCTGCCCTGCCTACATTAGTTTACCCATAGTAGCGGCAGAGGCAGGCATGTGACTCACACTCTGGCAGGGATGTACACACGTGGCTGGCAGAAGGATCCCAGTGGCGGCAAGGCAGGTAAGCTGATTTGAGGAGCAGTGTGTGGGGACACAGAGGAGCCGTGCCTTGGAAGCCAGTGACCAATCCAAATGCACGGAGGCACACGCACAGAGCGTGGCCTCATTCCGAAAAACTTCACAAGAGAAAGAACAGCTGATTCGTCATGGACGCAGGCAGTCAGAGAAAAAGCATGCAGACGTGCAGAGCAGCATCCATCCTCACTGCTGCTCCTTCCTTCAGTTTTTATCCAGGCTGGCTTTTTTTTGTAATCTTTGCTTCATTGCCTGGCCGTTGGAGCTTCACGGAGAAGAGCAGAGCAGATGTTCAGCGTCAGTCTTATCACCACACAGCTCCTGTCCTGCTGAGAGGGACTCTCTGCAAACGGAGATAGAGTACATGGCTGCTTCTTTGCAAGTATGTGTATAGTGTATTTGCAGCCTTGTCTGTGTTTGGAATGCTGTGGGGGATGGAAGGGAATTGCTGGGGACTGAGGCAAAGGTCTGTTTTAGTGAGTTTTGTTTTATTGGCTATTGTGCTGTCTGATTTCTGCCCACAATTGTTAAGGTGCTGTATAACAAGCATGCAGACCAAGTGTTCTTTACTCCCATCTCTCTTTTACAGTTCTGTGATTATCTATCCAAGCCAAAATGTTGCATTGCATTTCACACGCCTTTAAGTTTAGGTTTCAGGCATGTTTGTAGGTAGGTTTCAGGGTTGTCTGAAGTGGACTGTGGGGGGGGAGTTGTTTTCAGATTTACTTACCTGGGGCTTCTCCCTCCAAAGTGCTACCTGCCACTCCAAAAGATCTGAATGTCGCTCAGTGTCGGTCGCCATGGGACATGCTTGCATCCATCTGGGTGATTCCTCAATCACACTGTCATTGCCAGAAACATTTGCAGTTCACAACAACTTAAACTGCATACGCAGACCGCTCCTGGCCATCGGAGAGTGATCGAGGAGATGCGAAGTAGCCAGATCTTTTGGAGGGGACGTCACCATGGAGGGAATCAGAACTAAAGCAAGAGATCTGATAGACTGCTGGGAACTGAAAGAAGTCTCAGGTAGGAAAATCTAATCCTCCCAGCCTCCCCTCCACCCCCATATTCTGCAATAAACAGGCTGGGGTGGACATAGGCCGTGCAGCAGTACTACTAGGGCTTCATGACTCTGTGTAGTGGGGGCTAAGGCTGCTAAACCTACCTGGCTGTTTCCTCTGTGTGATTATTTACAGCCAAACACACTCCTGATCCTCCCTGCCTCCTCCACCCGAGTGATGTGGCTCACATAAATGGACCTGATGTGTGCGGCTTTCTATTGGCCTGAACATGCTCACTTCACAGTGACTGACAGAGTGTTTAGGCCAATGTAAAATGGCACAAATCAGGTGCATTTATGTGAGCCGCATCACTAGGGAGAAGGAGCGGGAGTTTGTCCAGCACTCTGCTGTAATCAAACTGAGGAATCAGTCAGGTAGTTCTTAGTTATATTGAAATTAAAAATGGGTTCCATTTCACTTTAAAGGGCAGGGGCGGAGATAGGTGGTGGTGGTGGTGGTGGTGTGGTGTGGTGGGGGGGGGGGGTGTCGGGGGTTGTATGCTGTTGATCTGGGGGCGGCTTGAGATAGTTGGCCTAGGGCAGTAAAAAGTGCAAATTCGGCCCTGCCAATCAATAGCTGATACCCCCTTTTACATGAGAAATAGAATGATTTTCACAAACAGACCATCAGGGGGCGCTGTGTGACTAATTTTGTGCTGAAACCCCTCCCACAAGAGGCTCTGAATACCGCGGTACTCTGGGCAAACTGCCACAATGTAACAATGTTCACAGACAGGAAATGGCTGTTTAAAGCTGTCTGTAACAGCCAGAGCAGCTAGAAACAGCTACATAACTTGCCCACAGTAACAATGTCACCATGTAATACATGTCAGAATGTGAATCTGGGAGAGGAAAGATTTTACAATGAGCAAACACTGACTAAATCATTTATACATAATTATTGTAAAAATGAAGCACTTTTTTTTACTACATTATTTTCACTGGAGTTCCTCTTTAAAGAGGAACTCCAGTGAACATTTTACTGTTGGCAGGTGATGTAGCTGCTGCATGGTTTTTGGCAGTTGGAAACAGCTGTAAACAGCTATTTCTCACAAAGCAACAAGGTTCACAGACAGGAAACTGCCAAAAGTTCGAACTTTTCTTGTGAGAGGGGTTACTTGTGGGAGGGGTTTCACCACAATATCAGTCATACAGCGCCCCTGATGGTCTGTTTGTGAAAAGGAATAGATTTCTCATGTAAAAGGGGGCATCAGCTACTGATTGGGATAAAGTTCAATTTTTGGTCTGCGTTTCTCTTTAAGAGGTTCCTTAATTGCTTCAAATCGTCCCCTTGTGGCACTAGAGTCTTGGGTTCCAATTCTGTCCAGGACACTCCTTGTTGTACATTGTATATACAACAAGTTGTATATTCTCTGAGTTTATATTCTCTGCATGTTTATGTGGGTTTTCTCTGGGCACTCTGGTACTATACTGTGGTACGGATAAGAGACAAAAAAGCCTTGTAAGCATACAGGATAGTCTTCAGCTCAAATGATCGTTGTGGGCTGTCACAGCTGAAAATCTGCCTTGTGTACAGCTATCGTTCTTGAACACTTTGGCCTCAATTCACTAAGATCATGCTAGAGATAATAAGGCAAGAGAAAACTTACCTCCACACGTGAGAGAGTTATCTTACCTCTTCATTCCTTAAGTTACCTCTCCTGTAGTTAATTTACCTCCTCTGTAGTTAATTTACCTCCTCTGTAGTTAATTTACCTCCTCTGTAGTTATTTTCACATGCAGCTAATTAACAGCCTGTCTTTAACTCTGGAGTTATTTTAAGGATTGGAGAGTTAATTTAAAGACAGAAGAGTTAACTTTAGGCTTGCCTGAGGTAAAATGTTTCCTGGATACTACATGCCTTATCACCATGGTAACAACTCTAGAAGAGTTATTAAAGACAGGAGATAAGTTTAGTGAATTGAGGCCATTGACTGAATATGCACCTACTTGGAAGCCAAGCATGAGGCCTGTAAAGCTCCCATAACACAACTGTAATCAAAACTATTTCTAAAGGTTGTTTTAGGATACAAAAATTACAGTATGTACATAGACTAAAGTGGTAGTGTACTTCTACCACAATAAATATGAAAAATCTTATATGATCAGGACACATTTACAAAAGTAAAGCCTCATACAGCCGTACAAGGACTGTCGCCTGGGAGTGATCAGGATCTCACAGTGCGGGCTGTACAGATGCATTGCTAGCCTCTAGGTGGGAGTTTGGGGTTTTATTTTATCATTTTTTTTTGCTGAACACTTATTCTTGCTGGCTAGAAGTGGTTGCATGGCACAGAAGAAATAGTAAACTACATTATGTTATGTAAACCAAATTGTTTAAATATGTATAGTATTCAGCATAATAACTAACAAGAATATAGAAAAAAACACTACACATTCCATTTACATCAAACTCTGTCAACCAAGAAACGTTTGCACAACTTTGGACAGTTTTACCATTACCTGGCTTGACCATCACATCCATCGTATTCAATGCTGTGAAATAAAAGTCAAGTTACACAATAAAATACCGCATGATCAATTAATCCCAGAATGGCAGAAGGGGTAAATATAGCTGCCAGCTTTACTGTTCAGAATCAAATATTAAAGTCCAGCTCTACAGAAAAACAATCCACTTTCACAGACTGCCTACGAACTGTGACATATCCTAGCCTCTTGGAAAGTACTGTGATAACCGTACAGATTACCGTAACAATTTTTTTTATTGCATTTCCTTTTTCTATACTATTCTGACCAGGGGCGTAGGAATAGGCCCTGCAGCCCCTGCGCCCGCGGGGGGGCCCGGCCCTCCCCCCTGGGGCCCGCTCGGGGCCGTTTTGTGGGTGCTGGAGGGGTGGCAGCATGAGGGGAAAGCCTTGCCCACAGTCGGCGGGGAGAGGGGTAGTTCCCCCCTCTCCCTCACCTCGGGGCTCTCCCCTCCAGCTCGTAAGTGTCTGTGGGGCTGTGGTGGGCAGCGAGCGGCGGGCAGATACATACCTGCTTCCGTGCGTTCCATCGGAGACTTCTCCCTCTAGCGACTGACGTCACTTCCGGAAGTGACGTCAGCCGCTAGAGGGAGAAGTCTCCGATGGAACGCACGGAAGCAGGTATGTATCTGCCCGCCGCTCGCTGCCCACCACAGCCCCACAGACACTTACGAGCTGGAGGGGAGAGCCCCGAGGTGAGGGAGAGGGGGGAACTACCCCTCTCCCCGCCGACTGTGGGCAAGGCTTTCCCCTCATGCTGCCACCCCTCCAGCACCCACAAAACGGCCGCGAGCGGGCCCGGGGGGGGGGCGCTCAGAAAATCTGCAGGGGGGCCCGGTGGGGCCTAGTTACGCCCCTGATTCTGACTCTAATGAATGGGCATTGGTAAGAGTCTAAATCCTCGTCCTTTTTTTTTCACAGTGAGGCTGCATTGGTAATAGTCTAAACCCTCCCCCTGGTTAAAAATCTCCATTCCTCAAGTTCAACCAGAAAAAGCAAAAACAACAAAATAAAATAAGCACAACACTGTCCTGCACCTTCACATAGCCCAGTTCATCCAGAAGAAGGCGGAAAAACCCTAACAAAGCCTGGGACCATTAGCCTTAAACCTGAAAAATTCCCTCCAGACTCGAGGTGGAAGTCAGATAAGTCACATAAAATCCCTGGATTAACACTAGCAGTAATTACCTGCTGTATGATGATAACAGATACCTATAAAAATAGTAACATTGAAAGGTAGGTTGCATGTACTACACATTTTAATAAAAAAACTAATTTGTTATGTGACGGTTATCAGCAAAGAGGAGGATAAAAAGCACTGGGGTCAAGCAGAAAAATAGGCAGGTTCTGTGGTAGCGGCGCTCAGACAGAAATTTGGGCGTCGTCAAAACACGGACCCAAATTTACTATAAAAACCGCATCATTTGGTCTTTCCCTGAGTCCATGGTGGCATGGAGGGGGAATAGTAATTAACCCGGCTGGACTTTTGCAGGAGCATGATGAGCCGTTTTTCGGCTCTGCCCTGCACCCAAATCTCCCGGCGTCGTTTTTGCATGTATGCTTTGTGGGGTCCTTTCAGCCTCACACACAGTGACTGCATAAAGCAAAGACAAACTGATTAAATGTCAGGGCAGACAGCCATTTTGGGTTAACTGGCTATTTTTGCCTCAAAAACATTTTACGTACCATTTCTAAAATTACCCGAGGCCCATCTTTTTTATTGAACTTCCAAAAAAACACATACATTATGGTATCACTTAAGTGGAAGAAAATATATTTTTGGAATATGTCATTATTTTTATTATTTTTTAGTTTTTTTTCATTTATGTAGAGCTGTGTTGCTGGGACATGTTGACATCACTGCTGGCACCTACAGATACCCCCTCTGTTCAACCCTTATTTACCCATTCCTTGATTACCACCGGTGTGTTAACAATTGTGGCATTCACAGAAGATAAAGTGTGTTGGTTAGACATAACAGTGGTGCAGATCTATCCAAAGATAAAAGGTAACCAAAACAAAATAACATAGCAATAAAAGACACAGAAAATAGCGAGTGGAAAAAAAATGAAAATAAAAGTGAATTTTTTTTCCCCTAAAAACTTCAATCTTACCGCTATCCCTCTTGTGGAGGGCTCCTTCTCAATGTAGTGATCAAAAACACGGTATTCCCTTCTCTGCGCAACACACTTTGCAATCTGGAGAAACAGGTCACAGGTATGACAGACTAGCTAGAATATCCTTCACACTGAGCCGCAGAAAGGGGACAGGAAAGGGGAGAGAGACATGGAGAAAGCAGTGGCGAGGAGAATGAAAGTCAAAAATATTTCATTTAAAGAAGAATTGTACTAAATGTTTCTTCACAAAAAGGTTTATAGTAGCTCCTGACAGATTATGCAAATATTATACATTTGTGATTTAGTACCTATAAGGTATAAAAACACTCCATTACTAACAGACAGCTGCAGCACAGAGCCTCATCTCCTCTTGTCTGTACCCAAAGCACGTTGCCTTGCCAACTACTTGAAGAATGTGCTAACACAACACCGAGATCCAGCTTATTAACTTCACTACAGTAATCATATAGCTGTATCCATAAGCTCTGTACAGGTCCAAAATGCTCCCTAAAAACCTGAACACAATGTACATTGTTGTGTTGCTAGCGTGGAAATCCTCGGGTGGAATTAGGATTTGCAAACAGCAATAGAGTGTCTAGGTACACTGAGTCATAAGCTACTATTAACAGGCTGGTTCTAACTACAAGTGCATTTCTAAGCACCAGCGATTCGAAAAGCGCTTGGCTAATATATTGCTATGTATGTGTTCTCACTTGAGCAATGTGATTTTTAAAAAAAACACACATAGCATTACATTAGCAAAGTCCTTTTTTAAATCACTGGGGCTTAGAAAAAGCACTTGTAGTGTGGATGAGTCCTTAGTCTGAAGATATGCCACCAAGCACATACATCCGGCCTACCATCTTCATCTTAGCTCACAGGAAATGTATGGCAATGTATGCAGGAATTGCAAAGTCTGCTACTGCTCTATTGGCTCTGCTCCAGCTCACAAACGAGCTGTAAATGTGACAATGCAGTGGTGAATAGCATTCCACCGTCCATCAAAGGGTGACCATGCCTTTATACATGATGATAAGCAGACACTTGGCTGAATGAATCTGTACTAATGGAACAAAGCCTCAATTAAAAAAAAAATCCTTTCTTTTTAATCAAGAAAGATCTCTCGTGGATCAGACTGCCAAAATGGCTGACATCTGCCAACTAAAGTTTAATGTGTGTGTATTTTTGGTGTGGCGTTAGCTGATAGCAGGCAATAGGCTCTGGGTGCAGACAAGGCTCTGGGCTGCACTGCAGATTTCTGTTGTGTTCTAGCATATACTACTGCAGAAAACATAATATAACTTATTTAGTGCAACACATTTGATGCATTGATCTTGGGCTACTTTTAAAGCTTTCTATGAAGAAAGATATAAAAGTACAGTTATCCTTTAAGAAGTGGTGCCAACCATCTGACCAAATTCATGTACTAAAATTGCATGCCTTCCTGATTTTTTTTTCTCCTGAACATGCCACATGTCAGTCTTCTTGTGCCTTTTCTTAACACATCTTTACGCCAGCTTGACATGGCTAAAGGCAGCCATACACAATGCAATATTTTAGATGGTTTTGGATTTTTACCAACTAATTGCAACTTTTGAAAAATTATGCACAAATGTATCAGGCATGTTTTTTTCTCAAATAATGAATATTTTTGAAAATTCCCCACGAAATTGCTTGGATCTATAAATTTACAATCTATCCCACGCCATTCTATTTTCTAAAAAAAAAAAATTGATCAGGGTTTTCCACCACAGCCGATAGAAAACTATCATTAAAAAACAACAGGAAATTCTATCCCATTTTGCAATAATAATAGCTGCAGGGTGATTAACTATTTCTGCTCATGGCCTATAAGAAATTGTTCTGCCCACCAAGTACAGCTACCAGTATTTAGCTGTTGTCTGATGCAATTGTTTAAGCTGTAAATCACGACATGGCTATATGAGTGCATGAAATAACTGGCATAGGGCACAACCTGACATTAAGCATGAGCAGCTTGAAGGGCATCTCCATTCATCAAGTCCCTTCCCTCACAATTGCAGCTCCCTAAACTCTATGATTGCAGCTTCCAAAAAGCACTGCTTCTGGGAGGACAATGAAGGAAGGAGGGTCAAAGAAGCAATTATTGTTCCATCTTGAATTATCTGGGACATTCATAATTTGAACACAGCAGTTCTCAGAAAAAAGAAAAAGATTTTTGTACATTCTCACACTGACAGAGATCAGGCCTGCAGATTCAAAGTAGCTTTTTACACAGGTATATTATAGCACTGCTGGGGGAGAAGACTTTGGAGTGATAAGCTGTATTGCCATAAGGGTCTAGTCCAGTGGAGTGCACTGCTAAAAGACTGTGGGCCTCATGTATGATGTTATGTGACTGAATGGATTTTCTTCTTATTAAAAAACAATTTGGATCTAAAAAAGATGCACTGTTTGCTAAGGGGGCCTTGGCACACTTGCATAGGCCCTAAGACAGGAGTAGCACACCTATAGTCAGACACTTAATATGCAGCTGTCTTCAGACACTTCACAACATTTTACAGAAGACATGATCAAACAGAATTAGCTGATTGATTTTTTCCTAAAATACACCTGTTGTGGTCATAACCTTCTAAAGGAAACGTCGGGGGCTTTTACTAGAACAAAGGAGCTTTTCAGTACCCCAGTCTAAACTAAGATTGTGGGCTGCAGTGTTCTCCCCAGGCTCTTTTAGCCGGGTGCTCCACCCGGCTAGTTTTGGTGACTACCCGGCTGTCATCGGCTCACCCGCTCCTATGCTGTAAGCAGAGTTGCTCAAAGAAGCATTGGCCCTGCATTCTTATCTCATCCCACCCAGCTACTTTTTCATGCCACCCAGCTACTTTTCCATGCCACCCGGCTGGAAAAAAATTCTGGGGAGAACATTGTGCTGGTGCACACCAAAGCGGTTCTGGAGCGTTTTCTTAAAACGCTTGCAGGGGGAAGAACCCGCTTGGCTAATGAAAGTGAATGGGATGGTGCACACCAGAGTGCTTCGTTTTTTCCACAAACGCAAAGTCGGGGGCTGCAGCATTTTTTAGATTTCTGAGGCATTTCTGCCTCAATGTTAAAGTATAGGAAAGTGGAAAACCGCTCTGAAAAACGCTAGATCAGAGCGGTTTTCTGGGCGTCTTTGTTACAGAAGCTGGTCAGTAACAGCTTTACTGTAACAATATTTGAAATCTGCTACACAAAAATGCTCTAAAAAACGCTAGGCATGTTTAGAAAACCGCTCTGAAGATGCCTAGAATCGTTCTGAAATCTGCTTCAAAAACCTCTAGCGTTTTGCAGATCTGCTAGAGGTTTTAGGTGTGCACTGGGCCTAAATCTATGGCTGATCCAGAGGCTTCCTATATCCTCCATGACCTCACCCCTGTTTGCATGGACCTCCCTGTTCTTCATGGACACGTAAAGTCCTGTCTGCGTCTGCGCAGATCTGCTCATGCAGGGAGGAAAAACCTATGCATGAGCGGCTCTGTGCTATTGCACAAAGACAGACAGAGGACTCTGAAGGGGGAATGTAGCCGCACTCGTGCATGAAAAGGATTGGTGGGGTTGGGGATAATGGGGAAGTCACTGGATTATCCTATCACAATGCAAAAGTGTGCTCAGGCCATTAATGAGCATCTGATGCTGGCACGTGCTCTCTTTTGTCATCTTGCATGCCACTTTCCTCTCTCTACACTACACTGCACTGCACACTGCCAGTGGTTTCAGTGCAGGCATCTTTTCTGTCATGGGGATAACAGGAGGGTCACCAATAAGCTCTTAAAGAGAACCCGAGGTGGGTTTGAAGAATATTATCTGCATACAGAGGCTGGATCTGCCTATACAGCCCAGCCTCTGTTGCTATCCCAAACCCCCCTAAGGTCCCCCTGCACTCTGCAATCCCTCATAAATCACAGCCACGCTGCTGACAAACAGCTTGTCAGAGCTGGCTGTGTTTATCTCTATAGTGTCAGTCTGCTGCTCTCCCTGCCTCCTGCAGAACTCCAGTCCCCGCCTGCATCCCTTCCCTCCCTGCTGATTGGAGGGAAGGGACGGGGGCAGGGACCGGAGCTATGCAGGAGGCGGGGGAGCAGCTGAGACTGACACTACAGATGTAAACAGAGCCTCACAGCATGGCTGTGATTTATGAGGGATTGCAGAGTGCAGGGGGACCTTAGGGGGGTTTGGGATAGCAACAGAGGCTGGGCTGTATAGGCAGATCCAGCCTCTGTATGCAGATAACATTCTTTAAACACACCTCGGGTTCTCTTTAAGTACCAAACATAAGCCACTGCATTTCCTTTATGAGGTCAAGATTTAGTAGAGCATTTATCCAGGTTAGCCATCAGCTTAGGCAGAAAGTTTAGAATGGGGATGCTACCCTATATTGGTTAACTGCCTTTAGTCACATGGACACCTAGTGAATAAGGTAAATGCCCCTTTTGCTGACTTTACCAGGAAGCGAGGCTTCAGACTAAGTGGGAAATGTGGAGTGATGGGGCAATGGAAGCTGCTGTGGATCTAGGAACTGGTGCATCAGTTATTTCCTTTATTATTTTTCAAAACCTCTCTTTCAGCAAGAACCCCATAATATTCCATTTAATGCATATAAAAAGTGTGTCTGCACTGGGGCTTTAAGAAAATCCTGGACAGCCTGGCTTTATTAACAAACCTTGTCACTGGGCAACTGTATTTATTTGTGTAATTGTACAACGAAACCCGAGTCAGGCAAAAACCGCGCTGGAAATTTGGGCGCACCATGCGCCGCCATAGGCTGTAATGTAAATTAAAGCTATAATGGCACTCAGTCAGTAATGTGGGCACCATCACAAGACTGAGCTCAAATTACCATTAAAAGGCATGATTTGAGTCCATGGCGGCCTGGAGGGAGAATAGGAATTAATGCCATTGGGACTTTTTCAGGAGCACGGTGAGCCATTTTTTGACTTTACCCTGTGCTCAAATTTCCCAGCGCCTCAATTACATGTGCACACCAAACCCCATCCATGCTCTGCATGATCCAGTGAGGGTTGTTAATCCTTGTTAATAAAGATGGAAATATATTTTGTCAATTTTAATACGATTACACATTATATTTGATATTAACCTCAAATCTAATACAAATCTATTAAAAAATGAGGCCCCTTTTAACTAACATTAACTGGAAAAGACCTTACATCAGAATACCTTGCAGGCTGGTGGATGAGGAATCTGCAGGTCTAGCTTTGTGCTGTAGTTAACAGTACAAATATGTGGCTGTAGCATGTGAGCTGCAGACCCTGAGGGCCCGCTCATTGGGTAACCCTGGTCTTCTGTGCTCGTTCACACTGTAAGAGCTTTTCTGAGCGCTTTGTGATTTTAAAATCTCTTGCTAATGTTATCCTATGTGTGTGTTCTCATTGGAGCGATGTATCCAAGGCTGAAAGGCATGTCTAATTAATGCACACTTGCTGTTAGAAAGAGGTTGCACAGATAATATTGTAGAAACTAAGAATTACTCATTTTGCATAAAAAAACAATGTGTGCAAAAGAACATGAAGAAAAATGCAGTTAATATACAGAGGCAAAGCAGAATTAGTAATTGCAGCACTTGAGTGGAAATGGAAATGACTAAAGCACAAGCAATGAGGTTAATGAAAATGGCTTCAGCTACGTTGTAAGTAATAAGAATTTGATTCTTTTAATTGCCACTTCTTATTGTACACATTTATTTATGCAAAGCTAAAACAATTCCTTAGCAAATGACAGAAATGGGGTGTAATTCATAGCAACCAATCAGATGTCTATTCTGAGCAGTTCAGGGCTAGTCATACCACAGACATAAGCTATTAGCGACTACAGCTAGCTCAACAAGCATGATGATACAGACTCATAGCAACCAATCAGCTAATTCTTTCATCACAATACAGCAAAGCAGGCGTATGTAGAAACATATCTCTTTACAGGGTAAACAATAATCTGTCACTAAAGTCTAAAAGGAATACTGTAGGGGGTCGGGGGAAAATGAGTTGAACTTACCTGTGGCTTGTAATGGTCCCCCGCAGACATCCTGTGCCCACGCAGCCACTCACTGATGCTCCGGCCCCGCCTCTGGCTCACTTCTGGAATTTCCGACTTTAAAGTCAGAAAACCCCTGCGCCTGCGTTGCCGTGTCCTCGTTCCCGCTGATGTCACCAGGAGTGTATAGCACAAGCCCAGTATGGTCTGTGCGCAGGACGCTCCTGGTGACATCAGGGGAAGTGAACCGGAGGCGGGGCCGGAGCATCAGTGAGCGGCTGCGCGGGCACAGGATGCCTGCGGGGGACCATTAGAAGCCCCGGGTAAGTTCAACTCATTTTCCCCCGACCCCCCTACAGTATCCCTTTAAGGTGGCCATACACTTATAGATTTGTAGCAGATTCGACCATCAGATATATTTCTGTCAGACGCCTGTCAAGTAAAATCTGACAGGAATCTATCGATCTAATAGAATTCAGAATGAAATCTATTGGAAATCGATCTAAATGCATTATAGGACCATTAGCTCCAGTGCAACTCTATGGGCCATCGATCGACCTAGATTTTCCATCCAGTCAGATAGATCAAATCGATCAAAATCGGCCGCAACTCGATCTGCTGACTCGATGCTGACTTTGCCAGAATGTAATACTGATGTTTTGACTCCCTAGGTAAATTACATTACAAGATGCCAAGAAACTAACTTTTTGTTTGTTTGTTTGTTTTAAATAAAGATTAGGTCAGCATTGTTGTTTCAATAATTCCCTTTTGATTTTCATACAAACAGACAGCAGAAACCTGAGCATGATGAAAAGGGTATTTTAATAAGGGATTATTGTACATGAAAACTGCATGTTTGAATGATCAGCAGTTCAAGACTTACAGAATATTGAAAGTTTGGGAGTTTCCAACTGGTCAATAAAATCACCAGTCACTGATATTTATGTATTCCTTTCACTTCCTCATTCTCGCCAAGCACAGACTGGAGATTCAACAGACACAAGGGCCCATATGTAATTGACTTTTCTGAGTTTTCTCCTAGTAGGTGGAAAAGTACTATAAAAACTGTTTTAAGTATTTTCTTGCTTGCTGGTGATAAAAGGCATTTCACTGACAAGTTTCTGTGCCGTGGTTTCTGTAGCTGGACCTTATTCAATTAAAACAGTAGGATCAGCCATACTATTCCAGGGAAAAAAACACCTATATAAGTAGATAAATACTTGATCTACTTACATAACACATATATTGTACTGTCCACGTTTTCATTTCAGTGAATGTTATATAGTGAATGACGAGAATTCTGTTCCTGGAGGGGGCCATGTCTTTTGCCCACAGTTAAGGCTAACTCGTGATGTCATTTCTGCCCTTTACTTTTTTTTTCGTGTCTCCTCCAATTACTGAGTCGCCTCATCCTTACTTGTAAACACAAGTGAGTAGGGGATCAAGTTTCAGATAAGCAGCAGACAGGGAAATAAAGGGAAGAGGAGGAATATATTATAGATAAAAAGAACCCCCAGCATGCAATTATTTGGCACCGACTACTAAAGAGCCAGTGCTCCTAAGGTATATGATAACTCCAAATCATAACAGCAGAAAATGTGTTGAAAGTTTTGAATGCAGGATTAGCATCTTTATCACTTAATACACTCAGACCAGTTGCTGTTGAAATTTGATTTTTATGGTGACGATACCGCTTTAAGTTTTTCTCCTGGGGGATATTATCACACCTTATCAATAAAATGCCTCAAAGGAGCACTATGGTGGAAAACTGGAAAATGTAAAATGCACATGTACACACATACGCTTGTTTCAGGGTATGGCCGGGTTCTCACTATAGTGCAAACACAGCGGTAAGCACATCTGCTCATAATATGAGCAGATGCACTTCTGCCACTGGCTGCTGCATTTGCTTTCCCACCCGTGCGATCACCCATCCGTCTGCCCACACATCCGCCTTTTTTTCTCATCGCATGCGCTATCCCCGCTCGTCAGCCGCTTGCCCTGAGAACAGGAAGCATGCTGCTTCTGTTGGTTTGACAAAAAAAACTCTATGAACCAATGAAAATTTCCTCTGTTGCAGGAGGATTCCCATTGATCCTTTAACAAACCAACAGGAAGCCCTATTATTTCCTGGTTTCCAGGACGAGAGGGAACAGTGTGGGTAACGTAGGGGTTTTTCATGGGGCAGGATGCCTAGTGGGAACAGACAGGCTTCTAATGCATCTAGTTGCAATTTGTGGTCGGCATTTTGCGTTGCGGCTGCGGACAAATGCAGCGGGTTAAGATTTTGCAGTTGCGTTGTTTGACACTGTAGATGCATACTATTGATAACACAGGACACATTTACTGTCTGTTTAATGCATCGTCTTCCCCTTTAGTGTGAAAGGGCCCCTAAATGCAACATAATTAGAATTTTACTTCCAGTGTAGCCGTCACTTAAGGTGGCCATACATCTATCCACTTGATGGCCATTCGACCGTCCGATATGGGGAAACATTTTACATTGGGGGGGGGGGGTTGTTAAGCATCGGCTAGCGACCCGTCGGATAGGGCGTCACAAAGCCGATTCCTGATCGATCAGCTTGAAATTGATTGGGAATCTGCCTGCGGTGTATGGTTGGGCAGCCGACAGATCTCTCTCTAATCAGGTTCGATCAGGGAGGGATTTGTCTCTTGGCCATCATTGCTAGATGTATGGCTCCCTTTACAGTAGCTATTAAAATCTGACAGCTCTAACCTCTTAACAGGTTTTGGGGGATTCACAATGTTTATTTTTAATTGCTTCAAACGCACTCCCTGGAAAGGACTTATACAGACATGCCAGTCAGCCTACCTACTCATGTGCACACTCTGGCAAATGGACATTGCCAATTACATTCAAGGTGTGCCTTTGAAAGTAAAGGAAATCCTAAGATCCCCATGAGGAACTGGACTAGTCCAAAAAAACCTGTCTATAAAAGGTTCAGAATAGGTAGATTATAATACCTGCTGTAAGTGACAGCTACATAGGAAACAAAAAATGTACAGTGTGTACAAATATGTTTTTGGTTTATGGTTTTTTTTTTGCCATTGTGCTTAAGGACAACGGTGATTGAAATCTACGCCCTGTTTTGGTGGCTACCTGGCTGGCAGGGCGTAGAATTCAAACCTCACCGCAGAGCGCATCCGCCGCTTTCGCCGCTTGCGCCGATCTTTCCGGTGAATCCTCGCCGTGTCCCGTCGCAGCTCACTTGCTCTGCCTGTCTCTATGACGGCAAAGCCCTGTGAGCGGGTCAGGAGCCGATTTCATTGGCTCCTGGCCGTGTCTATCAATGTAAGCAACTCCCATAGGCTTACATTGATAGACACGGTCAGGAGCCAATGAAAGCGGCTTCTGACCAGCTCACATGACTCTGCCATCATAGAGACCGGCTCACATGACTCTGCCGTCATAGAGACGGCAGAGTGTGGAAGTCCTGAGGATCTCGGCGTGCGGTAGTGATGGTGGTTGTGGCGGGTATATGCAGCGATTCGTTGGGATTCTGTCGTTCTTGTACCAGCGGTCTCTGGTTCTTAAGGGGGCAGAGACCGCTGATACTTAAAGGGATACTGTAGGGGGGGGGTCGGGGGAAAAGGAGTTGAACTTACCCGGGGCTTCTAATGGTCCCCCGCAGACATCCTGTGCCCACGCAGCCACTCACCGATGCTCCGGCCCCGCCTCCGGGTCACCTCTGGAATTTCAGACTTTAAAGTCTGAAAACCACTGCGCCTGCGTTGCCATGTCCTCGCTCCCTCTGATGTCACTAGGAGCGTACTGTTTAGACACATACCATACTGGGCATGCACAGTACACTTCTGGTGACATCAGCGGGAGCGAGGACATGGCAACACAGGTGCAGTGGTTTTCAGACTTTAAAGTCTGAAATTCCAGAAGTGAGCCAGAGGCGGGGCCGGAGCATCGGTGAGCGGCTGCGCGGGCACAGGATGTCTGCAGGGGATCATTAGAAGTCCCTGGTAAGTTCAACTCATTTTCGCCCGACCCCCCCTACAGTATTCCTTTAAGTGGTTAAAGGATACCTGAGCCCAACTTCGAATGATTAAAAAAATGTTGTGGTGATAGGAGGGGTTCAGCCTTCACTTACCGCTCCCTCTGTTCAAAGATCTGTCCCTCCGTTCTCCCGTTACAGCCCCCTTTATGGCTCCCGACCAGCGTTTACTATTCAAATACTGCGCCTTCTGACATCACTTAGACATCACGCCCCTATCTCCACAGCATGAACTGCTGAGACGCCAACAAGACGGGAGAGCGCGCGCCTCTAAGTGATGTCAGAAGGCGCAGTATTTGTATAGTGGTCAGGAGCCGCAAACGGGGGCTGTAACGGGAGAACGGAGGGACAGATCTTTGAACAGAGAGAGCGGTAAGTGAACCCCTCCCACCACCACTTTTTTTTTTAAACATTAGATGTTGGGCACTGTTTTTATAAATTTTTTTCTTGCTCATTACTGTTAAAGGTAACAGCCTTATTGTTCAGTGTTTCATCATCTGTTTTTCCGTTACTTCCTGCCAGAAGCACACGGCGCCCTGCTTCTTCTTGCCAGCTCTCCGGCACAATACTATCCAGGGAGCCCTGACAAAGCATCTTTGAGCCTCCTACTGGGGCTCCCCATTACTCCAGGGTCTATTTTTGTACACTAGATAGCTAGGGAGTATAAAAAAAAAAAAAAAAGAGACTCCCTTTACCTATTTAAAAGATGGGCGTCTGGAGTCTCCTTAGTAAAGGAGGCTCACAGATGCCCAAAGAAGGCAAGACAGATTTAATCTGCTCAGAAAAGGTGAAACGCTCTCGCCCATGTTTGACAGGAAGCATTACTTCCTGGTGCATCTTAACGTTAACTGCATAAAAAGAAGATAACTCACTGAGCCATTAAATCGCACACGCGAGTTCTTTACCGCCAGGCCAGGTGAATTGGATTAGAACTCGCCGGCGTTCACCACTGGCAATTTCAGGAATTGCATAGGGCCCTACATGCTTATATGGTTGTAGAAACTGTTGTGATATATAGACAGTGTATCATAAAACACTCATGGGCAACGTAATGATAGGCCACAATTCACTTGAAAAGATAACATCAAGGATGTAATTTCAACTAGTTAAAAAAAAAAAACTGGTGGCGACGGCTGACAGAACACCATAAAAACACACAATTTTAACTGTGTAGAAAATAATCAGGAGCCAAAGTAATTACAAGGATAATTGCATGCGATGCTGGCTTATTGCAAACCAACTGAGCTCCAATTATCTTGGAGTTAATATGGATCACTAGTAGACATCCTGATTAAGTTCTCAGAAAAATAGCTCCTATGGGATTACACACCAGGCAAAGTCGCTCTTTGTCTGAGAGTTCCTCAGTTGGCCAGTAGGGACAGTCAAGGGGCGAGACAGGGTCTATTAGGAATGAGATCTTTTTTAAGAAGACAATAAAGCTAAGCTGAGGGAAGGACCTGAAAATGTGGCAAATTAAAACAATGTAAACCACTTAACTACAAGGAATTTATCAGTTGCACCCAACATACCTTCAAAAAGAAAGAAATGAATTTACAGTCACGAAAGAGAACCAATCACAACCGTTGTAATCTGACTGTTCATTTGTAAGAAGATTGCAGTTCTGCTGGACAAGCAAAACTATAGGACTCATTTTAAGGTGAAACGTAAAACAATGGTTTACAATTCTTTTGGCTACCTTTTAAAAAGTGTATACAGGTGACCTCAATTCCTGTCATTTTTCACATGCAAAAAAACAATTGACAGCAATGCAACTCTGTCAGACAACTCATGCAAAGTGGAGACAGGCCCTTAGTAAATATCTCCTCTCCAATAAGCGCTTAGTCTGTCACAGAAAAGGAAGCACTCACAAACACAACTGTCAGACAATACCCACACATAATCTACATTTTCTTCATCTGTAGCAATAATTTGTAATTGTTGCAGGTGGATATCTAACAAGCAGGGCTGCCATCAGAAATGTTGGAGCCCCTCACACATCTTCAGGCCTTCAGTGTAGGTAGCTAGGTATTGGTGCCTTCAGTATAGGTAGCTAGGTTATAGGTGCCTTCAGTATAGGTAGCTAGGTATGGGTGTCTTCAGTATAAGTAGCTAGTTATATGTGCTTTTGGTATAGGTAGCTAGGTATAGGTGCCTTCAGTATTGGTAGCTAGGTAAGGTGCCTTCAGTATAGGTAGCTAGGTATAGGTAGCTAGGCATAGGTGTCTTCAGTATAAGTACCTAGGTATACGTGCCTTTAGTATAGGAAGCTAGGTATAGGTAGCAAGTTAAAGGTGCACCCAGTATAGGTAGCTGTTGATCACCACCCCGGTCCTCCACTCCTCGCACAGAAACACGCAGCAGCAACTTACCTAGTTCGGCGTGGAACGCAGACCTCTCTCTTCCTCCTCCTTGCTGTTCCTAGTGCTCTCAGTGTCATCAGCAGAAGCCAGTCACTTCGGCAACAGTCAGGAGGAAGAGAGAGGTCTGGGTTCCACGCTGGACTAAGGAAGTTCCTGCTGCGTGTATCTGTGCAGGGGGTGAGTGGAGGAAGTGCGAGAGTTGCCGCAATATGAGGTCTGGTAGGCAGCGAGGACCGGGAGGCACACTCCAGGTAGAGAGAGGCCCCGTAAAAGAGCGGCGCTGGTGCCATGGCAACTGGCAACGGTGCCATTTTTAAAGTACAAGAGGTCCAACTGTGCTGGGGATTTGCCCGGCACTCACTGTAGTGTTAGCTGTGCCCCCCCCCCCCCCGATGGCAGCCCTGCTAAGTGTCCAGCAATGTGGCTGGCATCCAGTACAGCAATTTCACCCCACTGCTCAACATCTTGCCTATCCCATTCAACAGGACAGGCATGTCAGCAGATAACTCAGCAGCATGTATGTACACCAATCACTCAAATGCTGGATTCTCGGCAGAGGTGGCCCTTATCGGCCGACTCAGCTAAGTTTCAACTGGTGTGTGTACAGCCTTTAAATTAGACCAGTTCTGGGCTGCAATTTGCATCTGCATGTAAGCAGGAATTATAAGTGTCTCAATGACCAGTAGCAGCCAAGAGAAGAGAAAACTAGGAAGGGGAGTAAAAAGGCTGAAAGGGGAAGAAACTGCTATTTGTTGTTGAGAGGATCTACTTAACTCTTGTAATAGGGCTGGTTCACACTACAAAAGCTTTTCTGAGCGGCGCACTTTGTGATTTTCAAAGCTCTTACTAATCTTATCCTATGTGTGTGTTCTCATTGGAGTAATGTGATTTTGTAAAAAATAGCATTGCATTAGCAAGAGTTTTTACAATCTTTAGCGCTTAAAAAGCTCTTGTAGTGTGAGCCCTTAGGGCAGGAAGAATAGACTCCCAAATAGGGTCACAGACAGCAATAAAAGAAAAGAAAATATATAAGGTTTTAACAATATTTCCATGCTCTCTAAATGTAAGAAAAGGTTTTTAGTATGCAAAATCAAGGTCTGCACTACATAAGGTATTCTTATTATTCCCTCTAGACACGTATGCTTCGTATTTTCCTTACAACAGCCAGTGTCTCTATGTTCGTAGATACTAGTCTATCAAGCCACTAAAATGTCTAACCAATCAGCTTCTGCTTACTGTGGTAAAGGTCCTGCTCAGCTGATGTTCCAAGTGCTCGCAGTCAGCACATTTTTCTTCAGTTGAGACTGCTGTTAGCTTTAGTTTACACTTTGATAGAATAAGTTTCACACTCAAAAGGAGAGAATACAGATAAATCACAGGGGTTCAATGCTAACCCTAACCAGGAAGTCTGCACCATTATACAATGTGATATGAATTATTACAATCTGCTCATGAATGGTTCTCTTTACAGTAAACATGCACCACAGCAGGAGAGTTAAATCTAAATGGTTGCTAAAAGTTACACCATGTCTGCTTTTGCTACATGACTAATGTTTTTTTTTTTTTAGCCTTCCGTATTGTGTGTTGCTTGTAAACAAATGGAAACATAGTATTAGTACATTGTAAGGTTTTAACAGAGTGGAAAGAGTTGTGCACTTTGTAGGAAGTACCTGCTGCATGTGTGTTCACCACTCCCATTTCCAGTCTCCTGCCTAGAGGCCAGTTCATGCTTGATCAGTGTGATCTCACCCAAAAGGGAATCATTCCACTGAGCAACACAATCTTGTTCTGCTGCCCTCTAGCGGCTGGTATTTCCCTGATAATAGATTTCTCTGTTGGAGCCTCCAGTTATGAAAACATGATCAAAAATACAAGCTTGCACTCATTGATACTTTTAGAACATGGGGAATACAACTCAATATGTATCAGGATAGTACCAGTGCAGTGGCGTTTTGTGAGCTTTGATAGAATGACAGGTTCCCTTACAGACACACAAGATCAGCTGTGCCTTAAAAAAGAAGTACTTCTGTAGCCTTGTCAAAGCTATCTGTGAGCATGCCAATATAGTATACATCTGTGTGGACGCTATTACAGTATACATGGATTTTTATTGTAGACCTGTCATTAGAAAGCAAGTATAACACTGTTAAGAAAGTAGAAAAGGTAAGTTAGACACGATCTTCCACTAATGAAGGTTTTAGCATATTTTGAAATTGTCCTGTCTTCCGACTGCTTTACACTTGTATTTATTCATTCATACTGTCTTGTGGTTACCATGGCAGCACTGCTACATAAGATTAAGTACTGAGCAGTTCAGAACACAACTGTAAAAGGTACACACCATACCATTTTCTGACAGATTTACCTGCCAGATTGATTTTTTTTTCCAACATGTACATGAATTTCCAACATGAAATTCGATCGATTTCCATAGAAGTGAATGGAAATCGATCGGAAAATTAATCAAAATTCAGATCGGACAGGTTGTAAAAAATCGATCTGGCAGGTAAATCTGCCGGAAAATTGTATGGTTTGATCCTAGCATTACAAAATGCTGAAACAATCAAAAAACAATAGAAATATAGGAGACTCCACTCCCTCCTAAATGGTCATGACGCCCCCCGTTGGTGGCAATGGAGCTTAGCATATAATGGTGCGCTCCATCTATGGTACTTCATGTTATACCGGCTAGCAGTTCTATACATACTTCAACGTGGATAATTTATGCGGGATGATCTAGAATATCCAAGTGATCACAGCAAGCTGTTGTAATTATTTCCTGTACTTCGCTTCTGATGAAACGATCCTTTGAAACACGAAACATGTGTGAGGCTGCCATGTTAATCAACCTGTGATATGTTCAGATTTTAATCCGTTTCCATTTCTTTTACATTTATGCTTAATAAATGTTTCATATTTTATACTGAGGTTCACTATATTGGGCACAATTCACAAAGCTTTTTCACTTGTTTTCACCTTATCTGTGTTACTTATTTAAGCTCCCAAAAAGCAAAAATATAATTAATTAAGGTAAGAATAGTATTATTGAAATGAAGTAAATCAGACAACTTACTTTGAGTGATTATTTTGTTTCTAAGTGCTGAAAGGTTATTTTCCTCAATTAGGTGATAAGTCATGCATGAGAAGTTTTGTGAATAGAGCCCAATGCCTCCTTAAAATTCCAGAGTTTTTGCTTCTGGCTTTTTTTTTTTAGATGTTACCAAATTTTGACAAATGAATGGATCACGGTTGAGAAAACTATGGCATCCTGCTACTCCTACAGTCATTCCTCCAACAGCAGCTGAATAAAACTCTCCATAAAATCCTAAAGCAAAACCTACAGCAAATAAGGAAACAGCACACAGGCTGGAACTACACTTGTTAAAGTTGTATGCTTTTATTTTGCATGCAAAATTGCATTACAACTGAAAAACAATGTTAGTCAATGGGATTGCAACCCAGTTTATGCACCAACACACCAGACCAGTAAGCTGCCAAGGGGAAAAAAAAGCCCAGTCCTAGGCTCTTAGAAATAGGGCGAATACAGTAAAAAGGCTGTGCAAACCAGCCTTGTCACTGTTACCAATCTGTGTGTAAAACAATTTGAGTAAATCTCTCCTCTGGCCACTTCAGAGTGAGGTCACTGAACAGATTCTACCTGGAAGATCAGCATACACGGCCATTGCCACAAAACTCTGCTAAGACTCCGGTCAGCAGTGGAAATAACACCTCCACAACTCCGATATGCTGTTCAGCTCCAGCTCACGTCTCCCCACTGTGGTCTCTCTCATGCACATCTGTGTGTGTCATTCAGTAGGGGGGGGGCCGGCTATCCTTTTCCAAGGGTATACAAGTGTCGGCACTAGTCTAGTTTAAGAGATCCAGCAGAAGTGCGTGAGAGAGACCAGAGCAGGGAGAAGTGAGCTGAAGCTGAGTGGCATCTTGTGTATTGGAGGTGTACTGCCAATGCTGAGCGGTGTCTCAGCAGAGTTTTGTGGCATCAGCCGTGTATGCTGAACTTCAAGGTGGAGTATGACTGCTCAGTGTCCTCACTCTGAAGTGATGGGGCCAGTTTACACAGACTTGGGCGCCAGGAACTTTTTACTGTAGTTAAAGTGTCCCAGAGATGGAGAAATCCAACTTTTTTTTTTTACTTACCCAGGGCTTCCTCCAGCCCCATAAACATAGACGAGTCCCTCGCCGTCCTCCTGTTGCCCTCTGTTCAGCAGTAATCAGCCCCAGTAACTGGCTCAGTCGGCTCCAGTCTGAGTCATCCGTGGTCTTCTGCGCCACTGAGCCCGTTACCGGAGCGGAGTACTGCTAAATGAGGGACGCACCCTTGCTTATGGAGCTGGTGGAAATCCTGGGTAAGTAAAAAAAACTTTAGATTTCGCCGTCTCTGGTACACTTTAATGGGATGGTTCACAGTTGGTTCACCAGGAAAAAAAAACAAAACTTACTTTTGCAACAAAATGTCACACATCGTGTGCGTTTTCCCACAGAAAATCCGTTGGAATAACGCACACAAATGTGCAGTGTGTGCGAAAAATCATGTGTGGAAATACATGTGGTTCTTTTGCAGGGACTAGCGTGGTCCCATCCTTATATTTCATAGGGATGTTGTTCCTGGCTTGCTGTAGCTTTCTGTAGAATTCTAGGAAATAATAATGATTGATATATCTTGCCTTCTATTCTGGCCCCAAGATATACCCTGGCAGAATTTATTATTTCTTAACCTTTTGTAATAGAATCTGAATAACACAAAAACTTTTCCTTAACACTGGGGTAGTGGTTAGTTGAAGCCATTTATTGTCAAATCAAAGTTTTTTTCTCTTTTTAAATCATAATCACTACACCAAGTAATAAACGCTGCAGGTTTAATAATGGATGTGGCTTTTCAAAGTACACTAAAACCTTCAAAACTGTGAGAAAGTTTGTTCCTACTTACTTTGCCTACCTTCTTTTCAGTGTATACCCCCCCCCCCCCTACAAATGCACATTAATTGGACTTCAATTAGTTGACAATAAATATAGCTTAATTTACATCTCACCATCGTCAGCTCAGCTTCAAGCTCTTTGATTCGATTTTCCTTTAAATCCAGCTGAGATCGCAAGGCGCTGGCATGGTCTGTAGCTTCCTTGGCCTGGCGCCGAAGTTCCCACTTTTCCCGTTCTAAAAGATCTTTTTCTTTGGCTAATACTTTTACTGCGTCTTCACTCTCCTGACGAGACAAAATACCAAACAACACAGGTCAGTCATCAATAACTGTTAGCAGCTGTATAGCAAGCCTGCAGAAATGGTCACAGGATAAGCCAGTTGAAATTAGGTTTCCTACAACGGGTCAATTACTCCAGTCAATGGCAAACTGTTAGTGCCTTAAGAGCAACAATAGTCAGGCAGATGATTACACAGATTACCGTATATACTCGCATACAAGCCGAATTTTTGACCCCCAAAAAGGGGGTCAAAAGTTGGGGGGTCGGCTTGTATGCGAGTCTTTCCTGGTGGTCTAGTGGTCGGGTGGTCTGCGCCCCCCCTCCCCGCTCCCCCCGCTGCTATTACCTGCTTAGGCAGCGGCCGCTTTCTAATCCGCGTTCCCCTTCTCATGTTCAGTTGCAGAGTGTATCACAGCAGCGCGCCTGGCGCTGCTGCTGTGACGATGCAGGGGGCAGGAAAGAGCGGTTCCCCTGGTAACTGCGATACAGATCGCCGCTACAGGGAGCCGCGCTCTTTCCTGCCCCCTGCATTGTCACAGCAGCAGCGCCAGGCGCGCTGCTGTGATACACTCTGCAACTGAACATGAGAAGGGGAACGCGGATTAGGAAGCAGCCGCTGCCTAAGCAGGTGATAGCAGCGGCGGCCGCGGGGGGAGCGGGGAGGGGGAGCGGAGAGGGGGGGAGCGCTATACTAGGGCACTACCTACCTATGCTGGGCATTTTACTAGCTATACTGGGCATTTTACTAGCTATACTGGGCACTATACTAGCTATACTGGGCATTTTACTAGCTATACTGGGCACTATACTGGCTATACTGGGCACTATACTAGCTATACTGGGCACTATACTAGCTATACTGGACACTATACTAGCTATACTGGACACTATACTAGCTATACTGGACACTATACTAGCTATACTGGACACTATACTAGCTATACTGGACACTATACTATCTATACTGGACACTATACTAGCTATACTGGACACTATACTAGCTATACTGGACACTATACTAGCTATACTGGACACTATACTAGCTATACTGGGCACTATACTGGCTAAACTGGGCACTATACAAGCCATACTGGGGCACTATACTAGCCATACTGGGGCACTATACTAGCCATACTGGGGCACTATACTAGCCATACTGGGCACTATACTAGCCATACTGGGCACTATACTAGCTAAACTGGGCACTATACTAGCTAAACTGGGCACTATACTAGCTAAACTGGGCACTTTACTAGCTATACTGGGCACTATACTAGCTATACTGTACACTACATACCTATACTGGGCACTATACTGGCTATACTGGGCACTATACTGGCTATACTGGGCACTATACTAGCTAAACTGGGCACTTTACTAGCTATACTGGGCACTATACTAGCTATACTGGACACTACCTACCTATACTGGGCGCTATACTGGGCACTACACTAGCTATACTGGGCACTTCCTACCCATACTGGGCACTATACTAGCTATACTGGGACACACTGGGGGGCTGCACCAATCCAGCATTTCCTACCCCCGGCTTATATGGGGGTCAATCATTTTTCCCTGGTTTTTCAGGGAAAAGTTGGGAGGTCGGCTTATATGCGGGCCGGCTTATATGCGAGTATATACGGTACATATATACGTGTGTAGCGGTTTACCAGTCAAAATATTTGTACATGAGCTCAGCTAGTCCTGCGAGGCAGGTACATGAGCCCAGCTAATACAGCACACGCAGCACTAAGACCTTTGTCACATCAAAAATCGCAATCACTGATACCAGAGTTTTGCCATTTTGTGCGCAATTATTTTTAGCGCCTCCCGCTGGTTACCTGCGGATTGTGATTTTTTTGTACAGCCATTTTCTAAGCGATTTTGCAGAGCGATTTGTTTTTTCACTTCCTGACGCAGGTCAGGGAGTGAACTCTTTGACCTGGGAAAAGAATCAATACAATGTATTTATTCTAAAAACGCTTGGGAAATCGCTATACAACGCGCTTTTTCAAGCGTTTTCCCTATACCATCCATTGAGGCAAATTGCCCCAAAAATGGTACAGGCAGCGCTTTGGTGAGCGGATCGGAATGGAACCGCTCATATGTGAACACTCACATAGGGAATCCTTGCACAAGCGCTTTTTGAAAATCTCTGGCACTTAAAAAAAGCCGTCTAGACGAGGAGCAGCAGCACAAAACAGGAAAAAAGGGCGCAGGAGCCTTTGCAGCAAACAAGGGCACCTTATAAAAGCTGTGATTTGCAGCAAAGAATGCAAATTTGGGCACCTGAAGGTACACAATAAAATAGAGGGTGCCTCGGCATGCCGATATGCAATGCCGCAATATGCATATCGGCATGCCTCAGCGCCTCATAAAATGGATTTTATCAGGCGCCCAAACTTCCCTTCTTTGCCGCAGATCGAAGCTTTTATAATGGGTGCCTCCAGGCACCCAAATTTACTTTCTGTGTCTCAAATCGCTGCTTGGTGGTGGTAGTGGTAGTGGTGGGGGAAAGGGGTGTAAGGCATTGGTAGAAGGAGGTTTTAGGGTTAGACATTGGTAGAGGGAGGTCTTAGGGATAGGCATCGGAAGAGTAGGTTTTAGGGTTCGGCATCAGTAGATGGAGGGTTTTGTGTGAGAGTAGGGTTAGGTTAAGACATAGTAAATTATCAGTAAAGATTACCGATCGGTAGAGGGAGGTCGTAGGGTTAAGTGTTAGTAGAAGGAGGCCTAAAGGTTAGGCATCAGTAAAGGGAGGTCTTAGGGTTGGCACTGGTAGAGGAAGGTCTTAGGATTAGGCATTGGTAGAGGGAGGGTTCTGTCAGAGTAGGGTTAGGTTAAGAAATAATAGAATATAGGTGAAGATTACCAATCTATAGACAGACATCGGTAGAGGGAGGTCTTAAGGTTAGGCATCGTTAGTGGGAGATGGTAGGATTAGGCATCAGTAGAGGGAGGTCTTAGGGTCGGGTCTAAAGGAGGGCTTTCCATACACAGTGATTACCGAACAGAAAGGACTAGCACTTTACTAGAGAAATATGCGTGTACAGTCAGATTAACCCTAAAGAGGCAGTGGAGAAAGTTACAGGGGTGGTCCACAGTAGGTCCTCTGATGTGCCACTTCTCAGAGCAGATGGCAGCAGACAAGTGGCCATGCAGAATGGATCCCATGCTCCCCAATGGGAAAGTAAAACATGTTCACATGTCCATCTCCTCCATGTCTGGGTGTATCCATTGTGTTTCTGTAATGCACAAACCTGATCCGCGCTCCTAAGTGCAGCGGACACTGCCCTGGGCTGCCGGAGGCAGGGCTGTGGAGGTCGGAGTTGGAGTCGAGGAGTCTGAGCAATTTTGGTTACCTGGAGTCGGAGGTTTCTGAGGGAGTCGGATGAATTTTTGTACCAAATCCACAGCTCAGGTAAGAATTAGACTAAGGAGTCGGAGTCAAGGAGTTGGAGCTATTTTGGGTACCTGGAGTTGGTGGTTTCATAAACTGAGAAGTCTGAATCGGATGATTTTTGTACCGACTCCACAGCCCTGGCCGGAGGGCACAGCTTATCCGTGCTATAAGGAAACCAGACCACTCCGGCATACTGCGTCCAGGTCCTTAGGCCTTGTTCACACTTTGCAGCACAGATGGCCACACGATTGCAACACAATGCCTGCAATCACGTGCCATCTACGCTGCCGTGCATTGCTGATCCCATTCATTACAATAAATGGGTTAGCAATGCGCTTTGCCAATAAAACGCATGCAGCAGTGCGATAGTGCATCGCACTGCTGCGCATCGCAGTGCACATAGTCTGAACATCAGACAGCACAGTCTCTGCACTTCTGATGTTCCTGTGTGTCACACTAAATGTGTCCCTGAAATGTGCACGGCAACGCGCATAGAGTAAATGAGCCCCTACACAGACAGAGACCACCACAGGCTGCAGCTTACTTGTTTATTACCAGAATAAGCCCATGCAACACATACTAAGATCAATATGCCCATTTCTTTAAAAGGTAGAAAAGTAAACAGTACAAGCATATTGCATTAAACGTAGTTATTGGTACACTGCCACTTTAATTTTAGGGGAAGCTGATAACTTCTGAAGAACGTGAAAGGTATAAATTAGACATTGTATTCCTATTTAATGCCCAATCCAATAAAACGTCACAGAGTTCTCCTTAAGATAGGGTCAGGTTTTGGGCTAATACAGGGCCAGTCAAGCAGCTTGGAACTGTAGTATGACGTGTTTAAGATCACCTGGTAATTGAATTAAGCAGGTTTTGTGGAGCAGTCCTGAGATATTGGTCCCTGAATGGAGCAGCTTCCAGATGTTCCTACTTTATGGCGCGTAAATAAAAATGAACAGCAGATGCTGTATATAACCTTGAAAGGGGTCCTTGCAAATTGCACTGAAGGAAGAGCAGTATATCAGTTTTATGAATCAGGATAGTCTGGGAACTGCGCAGACCTCCTTCTAGCAGGGCAGCTCACAGCGCTCCAGAATCCTAATAGTCAGGAAATGTCATGTGCAGATGCCAAGCCATTTACATTCACCATGTGGCGTCCTCACTTGCCCTAAACTGAAGGTCACTCGTGGGTTTTAAGAGAGAAGGTGCATTCCTCCTGTAGGGGCAAAACTGCTGGCACACAAACAACTACAGGAATGGCTTGAAGGTAAGCAATTACTTCCCTCTGCCTAGGAATGTACTTACATAATGGTTCAGCCTGCTGCCACCTGTAACTGGCATGTAAGTGACAGCTGTCCAGCCAGCGGCAGCAGCAATCCGTGCTCTGAGGAGAAGTTCTCCCTACCCAGGCTGTTTAACACACAGACTCCATTGTGTCCCGAAGGATTCATGTTTTCACTCACAATGGCCCAGAGACAGCAATATAGAAATAAGGAAATGCTGGCACTGCTCTCTGCAAAATCCAGTCAGCAAATGCACTTTATTTCTGTGAAGACATAACGGTTTTAAAGGAGGGTTCCATCCCAAGGGATGATTTCCAAGTACACATACCGTATAAGTGACTATTAATGTATCGCAAGCTTTACATACGTCTACAGCAGTAAACAGACCCTCTTATCTGTGCATAAAGTATCAAGCCAGAAGCACAGCTAAAAAAAAAAAAAATTCAAATAAATAAATATAAAGTTAAAATATTTTTTTACAGTTTTCAGCACAAGTGAGCAAATACTACTAAACGCACACACACACACACCACACACCACACCACACCACACCACACACACACCACACCACACACACACACACACCCACACCCACACCCACACACACACACCCACACACACACACACACACACACACACACACACACACACACACACACACACACACACACACACACACACACACACACACACACACACACACACACACACACACACACACACACACACACACACACAGCTTCCCATTGAAGCACAGGTAATGCCATCTCCCGGCCACAGGTGCCATCTCCCGGTCCTATACCTGAGCAGAGCTTGCCGTGTATGGAGGATCATGTGATCAAACCAGAGTAAGTAGCACAATTTCCTCAGGCAGAAGGGCTCACACTCTTACCACAGATCTCACCACCACCAGAGCACTCCACTAGTGTAAAGACAGACTATCCCAGGACCTTCTCAGCCAAGAATGATGTAAACCAAATCTAAAGCCAATTTCAATGTACTTTCCATCTGATTTTTTATTTTACACATGTATTTAGCACTGACCTGTTTTCTACAGGACTTTACACGCAACACTGAACATAAATATCCATGTTGAAGACAAAGTGATGCTGGGAGTCTCTTGAGAAAAGATAACGGAGTATCCATTCAAAATGCATTGAGGCAGACTACTTCAGTAACAATCTGCATTATATATGCACTTCCTGTATCTCAAAATTGGCCGTAGACATGTTTAATAGATTAGACGTTAGATTCAAAATACACATTAAATCTAATAAAAATAAATAAAGCAATAAAGAGTTGTTGATCAAAGTTCAGAAATTTAAATGCTCGAATATGGATGAGGCAGGCCCGGTCTGCCCATGATGTCAAGTGAGGCGACTTCCTCAGACGGCAGAAGTCTGGGGGAAGCACCAGGCAGAAACAAAGAGAAGAGAGTGCCTGGCCAACCTATACTGGCTTTCTGTATAGGAGGATCGGTTTGGATAAAGTGAAGCCACAAACCAGTAATCTGCTTCCAGAGTTTTAGTTTCACACTTTATTATATTCAAAAAAATATTTTTTCTTCAAAAAAGTAAAAAGCGTTTTGTAAACAGCAATAAAAATATTTTGTGGTAGAGACATAGAAAATCAATGTATTGAGCAGATCATAGACACTGTGTGCTTTGTTTGATGAAAAAAGTATTTCAAAGATTCTAGTTCAAGCCTATACTACACAACCTATACTGGGGACAACTGTACCAGGCTAACCTGTACTGGGGGCATTTATAACTGGCTACCTACTTATACTGAGGGTGTTTTGGGGGGGCTCACCGCAGCTATAAAGTGCGGTCCAAATTGTCGGGTGCTGTGCGGTCATTCCAATTTGGGTGGGAGGGGGCGCATCCTCACAAGTTTGCCTCAGTCTAGAACCGGCCCTGGGATGAGGTATGGCTATTCCTAATCTCATTGTAAGTGCTAAGAGTGTGGGTGGCAGCAGTGCCCGATCAAAGTTCCCATAGCTTTTTACTGCACTGTGCAGTACACAGTGTGCAATAAAAGTCTTGCTGAAGTCTTGCCTAATGTTACAAAGTAAAAAAAAGACATGCGTCCATAATGTTACACCTTTTTCCCAGTACTTCAATCCTGCGTAAAGAAAACCAGGGCATAATCTCTCTGATTGGATCAAGAAAATCATCTTAACACAACCAGCAATCATAGCAGTGAATGCCCTCGAATATGAGAAATGCAACCAAGCCTCTTTTAAGTACAATCATTGGATTTGCGAAAACTACCTAATGTGGCAAGATATTCCCTAGAAGTCAATCTAAATGCACCCGTACACAGCGTGATGATGAGCCAACGTATCTATTCGATTGATCACTATCTAATAAAAATCTGATCAAACTGACAGATTCCTTCCACACACGGCACATCGATATGAATAGATTACAGCAGGAAATCTATTAACCACTTAAGTACCAGCGGTCTCTGCCCCCTTAAGGACCAGAGACCGCTAGTACCAGAAACGACGGAACACAGATGAATCGCTGCACATTCCCACCGCATTCGCAGTCACCCCTGCACTTCGGGAACCTGGGCCACTCACTCTGCCATCTCTATAACGGCAGAGCCCTGTGAGCGGGTCAGGAGTCGCTTTCATTGGCTCCTGACCCTGGCAATCAATGTAAGCCAATGTAGGCTGCTTACATTCATAGACAGGGTCAGGAGCCAATGAAATCGGCTCCTGACCCGCTCACAGGGCTCTGCCGTTATAGAGATGGCAGAGCGAGTGAGCTGCAGCGGGGAGACAGCGGTAAGATTGTCGGGAGCGACCAGAATGTGTGGGGTTGTGTGATTGAAATCTATTCCCTGGCAACCAGGTAGCCATCAAAACAGGGCGTAGATTTCAATCATTAAGATCCTAAAGTAGTTAAAAAGCGATCCTACTGCAGTGTTGCACTGTCTGATGCATTGCAATGCTATGGCCCATCAAGCAACTGTGGCTCCTGCCCTGCCTTCAATCAACAGAAATTTTCCATCACGTCTGATAGATACTTTGATGGATTTTTAGGTCAAAATCAATAGATGACCGGCATATTTGATCATAGTGAACACACAATCCCCTTATCCTTGTGAGGGGGACATTCATGTTAAATCCCTTTGTTACCCTGTGAAGGTTCACTTATGTCCAAAAACACCAAATTTGTGCTACCGGATGATAATTATAATGATTCCAATTTTTGTGTAGCGCTCTTCTCCTGTTGTACTCAAAGCGTTTGTGAGATAGCCATTAGAGCGCACTCAGTAGACAGTAGCAGTCTTAGGGAGCCTTGCCCAAGAATTCCTACTTAGTAGGTGCTGACTTACTGAAAGAGCCAAGATTTGAATACAGGCCTCCTATATCAAAGGCAGGGCCCTTAACCATTGCACTATCCAGGATGTGGTGTTTGGGTTGAGAGGACCTGTTGTATCCATTCCAATCTCAGCAGGCCGCAAAATATGTGTGTTGAAGACTGCTGCTATTTAGTTAGTGATGGCCTGAAGCCCATAACTGGACAAACGTAAGGCCCAAAATCAAACAGCCACATTCTCAGGTGGGCAAGCTCATTGCAATGCAATGGATTACATTCACTACATGGATGCACAGCTGATCTTGACTTGGAAACAAGTCATATTTCTCAGATCGAAAACAGATCTTGGCAAACTGAACACTGAGGAAACGATGCTACCGGTGGTTTTGTACTACACAGTCCAGAACAAAGCTATGGGCCTGAAAACCACTGGTCAAAATCAGTTGAGACAGACCCTAGTCTTTATTTTTAATTCAACTGGAGGTTTTCATGAATCAAATGTCAAACACTGATTCATAAAACAGTGCATATTGTTCAGTACCCTGGTTTTGATATATTTACATTGAGGCTCCCCTCCTCCCTTCTATATTATATAGACCCTTCCCTCTTTCTGATATCTAAGAGAAGGCTACCTTCCTTCTCTCATAGCATTTTTATCTCTGCACTCCCAGGGTCTCTGTGTGATGTGCTCAGGGGCTTCTTGTCTTTGATCTGCAGCAGGCACTGGAAGGCATGTGTGGATAGAATAAATGTAGCAATGTACTAGAGCAAACCTCATACAGTCTGCAAGAAGTCTGAGCCTTGGGAGAAGATGGTCTTTCAGCAAAACAATGACGCGAAGTACAAAGCCGAAGCTATGCAAGAATGGCTTAAAAACTACAATGTTAGCATTTTAAAGTGGCTGAATCAGTCCAGTTCTTGTTCCAACAGAAAATGTGTGGCTGATCACTAGTGTAGGTCTGGTTATCCGCTGAGGAAATCTCCTCTTGCAAAAGAAATAAAAGTAGCAGCTAGCTACTTTGCCTGCCAGCGCTTTGGCCTTCTGTGTCCTTGAAGACTTTAGTGAATTCTCCACTTAATATGCCCACAAATCTCTCTCTCATCGGAACTGATCTGTGGTTGCCATAAACCACAGGCCGAATTGGGAATGAGCCTAGTGACACCACCTCGCTGCCGTCACCCCAGTGTAAATTGTGCCCCCTCTACTGATGTCACACCGGCCACATGAATGTGAGAAAGAGGACAGACAGTGGTGGACACCAATAGGTAAAGTATTCATGCACGGGCACTAGGGGAGCACATTGTACACTACGGGACAGAGCCAGGGATTGTCACGCTCGTCCCAATATCGCACATCGCCATGCACCTGATCAAACAAGTTGGCCCGAGATTATGCAACATGCCCAATTGATACAGGCAACCAATTTCGGCCTAAAGTCGGTCGCATCGTCGAACTGACATACTCTTGGTGGCAACAATTTTTATCTGATTCGATTATAATCGTCTAATCGGCCGGTCAATTGGCCGACAAATCGCATGATGTATGGCCACCTTTAAAGGGACTCCGAGCAGTGTAGTAACTATGGAAAGATGCATACCATTTTGAAGCTCTCTTTCTCCTCTTTCCAACAATATATAAACCGCCGCGCTATGCCTTTTAGTTTTCGCTATTTTTGCGATCGAAATCGCGGCAAACGCAATTTCGATCATGAAAATAACGGTATGCAAATAATGGTATGCATTTTTCCATAGTTACTTGTATTACACAGGTAACTATGACTTCCCCAAAGTCGGCAGCTCCATTCAGTTCGGAGTCCCTTTAATATCACTGCTTATTCACAATCCTTGTGCAACCTGACAGACTGCTCATTCACAAGCCTCATGTAACCTGACAGACTGCTTATTCACAATCCTCATGTAACCTGTCAGACTGCTCATTCACAATCCTCATGTAACCTGACAGACTGCTCATTCACAGTCCTCATGTAACCTGACAGACTACTCATTCACAAGCCTCATGCAACCTGACAGACTGCTCATTCACAATCCTCATGCAACCTGACAGACTACTCATTCACAAGCCTCATGTAACCTGGCAGACTGCTCATTCACAAGCCTCATGTAACCTGACAGATTGCTCATTCACAGTCCTTATGCAACCTGACAGACTGCTCATTCACAATCCTCATGCAACCTGACAGACTACTCATTCACAAGCCTCATGTAACCTGACAGACTGCTCTTTTACAAGCCTCCGGCAACCTGACAGACTGCTTATTAACAATCCTCATGTAACCTGACAGACTGCTCATTTACAAGCCTCCGGCAACCTGACAGACTGCTCATTCACAGTCCTCATGCAACCTGACAGACTGCTCTTTTACAAGCCTCCGGCAACCTGACAGACTGCTCATTCACAATCCTCATGCAACCTGACAGACTGCTTATTCACAATCCTCATGCAACCTGACAGACTGCTCATTCACAATCCTCATGTAACCTGACAGACTGCTTATTCACAATCCTCATGTAACCTGACAGACTGCTCATTCACAAGCATCATGCAACCTGACAGACTGCGTCAATATATATTATAGTCATGGGCGTCCGCACATAGTGGCAAAATGGGGCAGCTGCCCCCATCTCTGATGCCTATCATGTAAGAGGCAGCGTGCCAGCAGCCAGCATCAGGACCTCCGATCAGCCGGCGACCAGTGAGAAGCGGGCAAAGGACTTTGCGGACACTGCACTGATATACGGAAATGACATCATGTCACTTCCGCATATGCAGTGCGTGTCCACGGGGGTACCATGCGCCCGCTTCTCACTAGTCGCCTGCCGATTGGAGGTCTGACGCTGGCTGCTGGCACACTGCCCGTTACATGAGAGGCAGCGGGGACGGACGGGCAGCAGTGAGTGGGGTCCCTGTCATTACCTAATTGGGGGCACCAGTCACTAAACATGGGGGTCCCTGTCACTACCTAAACTGGGGGGCACAGGTCACCACCTATACTGGGGGGAGTAACTGTCACTAAACATGGGAGGTCCCTGTCTTTACCTAAACTGGGGGGATCCCTGTCACTGTGACGCTCAATCTAATCCCTACCATAGTCCTAGTCTAATGTCCCACCATTGCTAAATTCATGTAAATTTGGCTCCACCCATGACCACACCCTGGTCCATGGCCACACCCATTTTTCATCACAACGTGCTACTTGCCCACCCCTGGAACATTTTCTACAGATGCCCCTGTAGTGAGTGCTAGTTGTGTAATTTAGTCCAGTTATTTGAGCTCTGCACATCAATGCAGATAAATCATTCAGGTATAAGTTTTGTTTAAAGCGCTGCCATGTCTCCCACTGTGCAAATTGAAGTAAGTACACTAGTGGCTAGCTGCATTCACTGCTTCACATCCACAGGTGCATCCTTGAGCGCTGTCACTTGTCTGTCTGTGTGGCCCATGATTATCATGTCATAATATTAATCGTTGTTAACTAAAAAAAAAATTAACAAAATTCCTGTACACATCAATGTCCTGACTACAATATTAAAACTTCAAATTGAGGTGAAGAAAATTTTTTAGGGGTATTATAAAAAATGTAATTGTAACGCTTGACCAAATACCGTATATACTCGAATACAAGTCGACTCCAATAATCGACCCTATTGAGGCTAAAACTTTTTTTTTACTGACTCAAGTATAAATCTACCCAGCGAAGTTAATGGCTGCACTTGGGGCCAGCGGGAGTGGGGGGTATGTCTTAGTTAATGACTGCACTGCATTACATATTGCAGCCATTAACCCTTCAGGCCCTTTTCCACTTGAAAAATCGCAAACCGCTAGCGATTTTACAATCGCTAGGGTTTGCTAAATAACATAGCTAACATAGGCTTAAGGAATTTTTTCACAACAGACCTAATTATTCATCATTGGAAGATACTGAACCTGCAAATAGCAAAAACAAAAAGAGCAGTACCTGGACACCAAAATTAGGGTGGAACAAGAAATTAGAAGAGTATATTGACAACTTCAGAAAAAGAATCAAATTAGAGATACTGGACAAACAAAAACAGACACTCTACAACCTCAATACTCAAGAAAGGAAAGCAATACTGAGCCTTAAAAGCAATGACAACATAGTAATTAAACCAGCTGACAAAGGAGGTGCCGTAGTGATTTTGGATAAATCCAGCTATATTCAAGAAGCAAACAGACAGCTCTCCAACAACATCTACTACAAAAGACTAGAAACAAACCCCACGCTACAATACTCAAGGGAATTGAAAAATATGCTTAATGATCTTTCCTCAAAATCATCTAACATACTTACATTAATACCAGCTAATCCTAAAATAGGCACCTTCTACATCTTACCAAAAATACACAAAGTAGGAAATCCAGGTCGTCCTATCATCTCTGGTTTGGGGACACTAACAGAAAAGATATCTGGTTGGGTAGAAAACATTCTTAAACCCATGGTAAGGAATACAACCAGCTACATCCAGGACACCACTGACCTTCTTAACAAATTGACTGCCATGGGTCCGATCCCAGAGGGTGCCATCATGGCTACAATGGATGTTGAATCCCTTTATACCAACATTCCACACGAGGACGGTATTGCAGCTTGCCAGCATTTCCTTCAGCTAAATGATCTACCAACAGAGCCCACACTACAACTTATCAGGTATATACTAACTCATAACTATTTTTCATTTGGGAATGATATATATCTACAGACAATGGGCAGTGCTATGGGAAGTAGGATGTCACCGCAGTATGCAAATTTATTTATGGCCAGGTTGGAGGAAAACTTCCTTTCAACTTGTGAAATTAAACCATGGGCTTACTTCAGATTTATAGACGATATCCTATTAATCTGGACAGCATCACAGGAAGAATTAATCAGATTCCACAAAAACTTCTCAGAGTACCACAAGAACATCAAGTTAACACTCAGCTTTTCAACCTCCCATGTCAGTTTCCTGGATACCACAATTTATATACAAGATAGAATTTTGCAAACATCCATATACCGTAAACCAACTGACCGGCATATTTACCTAAAATGGAAGAGTTTCCACCCGGAACACACCAAAAAATCTATTGTTTACAGCCAGGCTCTGAGATATAACCGAATATGTTCTAATTCAGAGGACAGAGACAGACAACTTATGTCACTACGTAAAATATTCATAGATCAGGGATATCATCCACAAATCGTTGATGATCAAATACACAGAGCAACTTTAAAATCAAGAGAGGAACTGTTGAAGTACACCCCAAAGACTGAAAACAACAGAATCCCAATTGTGGTAACCTACAACCCAAAATTAAAGACACTGAGGAAGATATTGAAAGCCCTACAACCGATACTCCATAAAGACAAACGCCTGAAGGATGTTTTTCCTGATTTACCACTGCTTGCTTTCAGACAACCTCCCAATTTGAGACAAATGATTATCAGAAGTGCATTATCTACACCAGAGACTCCAGGCACATTACCCTGCAATAACACAAGGTGTGAGACCTGCCCTTATATCTTGAGCACAAGCCAAATACAAATACCAAACTCACAGAAATATCATCAAATACAAGATCAATTTTCCTGTGAGACATCCAATGTTGTATACATGATACGCTGCATGAAATGCCCCTCAAGAGGAATCTATATAGGAGAAACAGGACAAAAACTGCGCACAAGAATGAACCATCACCGCTTTAAAATCAATGAAGGTAAAATGGACACACCAGTGGGCCAACACTTCTGTGAACCAGGACACAGCATGCAAGATCTAAAAGTACTTGTTCTTAAGGGTAACTTCAAAAATGATCAATCAAGAAAACTTTCTGAGTACAAATTTATGAAAATGTTCAAGACATTAACAGAAGGTTTAAATTGTGGAACAGGATTCATGACACCTTATGTAACATGATTGATTTGGCTTCATGATCTTCAGAAACCTGCTGGATTTCATGTATGGTTGCACTAACTCACTGGCTCCAGCCTGCTGATCACCTGACACCTAACGGATAAACAGTAACCAGCACAACTGTCATCTTCGTGTTTACCATTTATCTGCAGTGTTTTACTTCACCTAACATCTGAAAATATGCCTGAAGAAGGGGACTAGATCCCAGAAAGCTTGCATCATTTAACTCTATTAGTTAGCCATTAAAAGGTATTATTTTTTACAAAACGTTGTTTTTTTCTACCTATATAATTTGTTTGGCTAACACGGTACAGAAACTTTTTTGCTACTATCATCATGCAAGATACCATAATGTACCGCACACATTTGGAATGTAAAACCTTACTGAAGAAATTGGCACAACTGGACAGTGACATCTTTTTTCTATCCAAGTGCAAGAAAGAAAATCTGATACCGAAAGGTATTACTATCAGAAACCCAGTTCAACATACCTTCAATACCCATTTTGCACAGCGACTCTGCTTCAGAACATCAGAAAGGATCAGGAATCATCTCATTAAGGTTTGTTACAGCAAAAAGAGAATTACCCAAGATAATCTATGTTTACTCTATTCCACACTGCAAGGACCATCATCAGAAAGCATTAAATCTACATTACAGAAATTCTACAAACAATTACAGCACCGTTTAATCCAAAACAAGAAAAAGAAACTCGACAGCCTTAGACTGAAAGCTGAAAACATCATTCTGGAAAACAATACAAGTGTACCCCGTTCAGAGCTTAAAACTGCCAATCTTTTACCTGTGGTTAACTTGTCCAACTATAACCCAAGCAAGACTGAATTTGCTGTTCTATCTAAAGGACTCACTTTTTGCCCCACCAAAAGATTTGATGAAATAGAATTTTGTAGTGACATGGAAGAATTTTTTCGGAGGATAAGGCTTAAGGAATTTTTTCACAACAGACCTAATTATTCATCATTGGAAGATACTGAACCTGCAAATAGCAAAAACAAAAAGAGCAGTACCTGGACACCAAATTTAGGGTGGAACAAGAAATTAGAAGAGTATATTGACAACTTCAGAAAAAGAATCAAATTAGAGATACTGGACAAACAAAAACAGACACTCTACAACCTCAATACTCAAGAAAGGAAAGCAATACTGAGCCTTAAAAGCTATGACAACATAGTAATTAAACCAGCTGACAAAGGAGGTGCCGTAGTGATTTTGGATAAATCCAGCTATATTCAAGAAGCAAACAGACAGCTCTCCAACAACATCTACTACAAAAGACTAGAAACAAACCCCACGCTACAATACTCAAGGGAATTGAAAAATATGCTTAATGATCTTTCCTCAAAATCATCTAACATACTTACATTAATACCAGCTAATCCTAAAATAGGCACCTTCTACATCTTACCAAAAATACACAAAGTAGGAAATCCAGGTCGTCCTATCATCTCTGGTTTGGGGACACTAACAGAAAAGATATCTGGTTGGGTAGAAAACATTCTTAAACCCATGGTAAGGAATACAACCAGCTACATCCAGGACACCACTGACCTTCTTAACAAATTGACTGCCATGGGTCCGATCCCAGAGGGTGCCATCATGGCTACAATGGATGTTGAATCCCTTTATACCAACATTCCACACGAGGACGGTATTGCAGCTTGCCAGCATTTCCTTCAGCTAAATGATCTACCAACAGAGCCCACACTACAACTTATCAGGTATATACTAACTCATAACTATTTTTCATTTGGGAATGATATATATCTACAGACAATGGGCAGTGCTATGGGAAGTAGGATGTCACCGCAGTATGCAAATTTATTTATGGCCAGGTTGGAGGAAAACTTCCTTTCAACTTGTGAAATTAAACCATGGGCTTACTTCAGATTTATAGACGATATCCTATTAATCTGGACAGCATCACAGGAAGAATTAATCAGATTCCACAAAAACTTCTCAGAGTACCACAAGAACATCAAGTTAACACTCAGCTTTTCAACCTCCCATGTCAGTTTCCTGGATACCACAATTTATATACAAGATAGAATTTTGCAAACATCCATATACCGTAAACCAACTGACCGGCATATTTACCTAAAATGGAAGAGTTTCCACCCGGAACACACCAAAAAATCTATTGTTTACAGCCAGGCTCTGAGATATAACCGAATATGTTCTAATTCAGAGGACAGAGACAGACAACTTATGTCACTACGTAAAATATTCATAGATCAGGGATATCATCCACAAATCGTTGATGATCAAATACACAGAGCAACTTTAAAATCAAGAGAGGAACTGTTGAAGTACACCCCAAAGACTGAAAACAACAGAATCCCAATTGTGGTAACCTACAACCCAAAATTAAAGACACTGAGGAAGATATTGAAAGCCCTACAACCGATACTCCATAAAGACAAACGCCTGAAGGATGTTTTTCCTGATTTACCACTGCTTGCTTTCAGACAACCTCCCAATTTGAGACAAATGATTATCAGAAGTGCATTATCTACACCAGAGACTCCAGGCACATTACCCTGCAATAACACAAGGTGTGAGACCTGCCCTTATATCTTGAGCACAAGCCAAATACAAATACCAAACTCACAGAAATATCATCAAATACAAGATCAATTTTCCTGTGAGACATCCAATGTTGTATACATGATACGCTGCATGAAATGCCCCTCAAGAGGAATCTATATAGGAGAAACAGGACAAAAACTGCGCACAAGAATGAACCATCACCGCTTTAAAATCAATGAAGGTAAAATGGACACACCAGTGGGCCAACACTTCTGTGAACCAGGACACAGCATGCAAGATCTAAAAGTACTTGTTCTTAAGGGTAACTTCAAAAATGATCAATCAAGAAAACTTTCTGAGTACAAATTTATGAAAATGTTCAAGACATTAACAGAAGGTTTAAATTGTGGAACAGGATTCATGACACCTTATGTAACATGATTGATTTGGCTTCATGATCTTCAGAAACCTGCTGGATTTCATGTATGGTTGCACTAACTCACTGGCTCCAGCCTGCTGATCACCTGACACCTAACGGATAAACAGTAACCAGCACAACTGTCATCTTCGTGTTTACCATTTATCTGCAGTGTTTTACTTCACCTAACATCTGAAAATATGCCTGAAGAAGGGGACTAGATCCCAGAAAGCTTGCATCATTTAACTCTATTAGTTAGCCATTAAAAGGTATTATTTTTTACAAAACGTTGTTTTTTTCTACCTATATAATTTGTTTGGCTAACACGGTACAGAAACTTTTTTGCTACTAAATAACATAGGAATCGCGGTAGGGTATTTCCACTACCGCGATTCGTTTTTTTGTCAAACGCGATCGCGCCACGGAGCGATCTTTGCCGCGATTTTGCTATGCAGTACAGTGCATAGCAAAATCGTGAACGCAATCGCCGGAGCAACTGCTAGTGGAAAAGGGCCCTTCCTGTCAGCCAATAACTCCTCTAGGCCTCCAAGTGCAGCAATTATTCATTCCCCTTCCTGCCTGCAGTCCAGCATTATCGCCCTGCCCCTTTCCTTGCTAATTGTTTCGGCCAGGACTTTCAGACCTGGGTTTTCTTGGCATTTCCTTTATCAGTAAAGTGTCACCTACCACTGGGTAAGTTGCTGCAAATAGGAATGTCACTAATTGTACACACATTACTCAGGTGTGCTCAGTGTTGCTTGTGACTCGTGCAAAAGCTGACCCCCATACTTTTACTTAGTGAGTCAGACTTACATTTCTAGACTTATACTAGAGCATATATGCTACATAAAAATGAAAACATACTGCGTTCCATTAGTACAGTATATGGTGGAGTTGGCTGCAGAGTTTTGCATTAGCAGCTGCTCACATAGTAACACATACCTAACTGCAGGATACAACTGGAACTGTTAAATCGGTCTGTGTTTCAATATACCTCTGTATGCTTAAGCACCTTTTTACTGGCTTGTTTTTACTGAGAGTTATAAAAAGGACCAGGTTACAGAAGCATTACCATAAAAAAAATATTTAATTTGTTGTAACATGCAATGCACCTTCTCACAGAGTCTCCTTCAGGCGATTTATTGAATCTTTTTATTACTGTTCTGTTTCTCTGGCTCGGCCGCTGAGCAGCCATTTCTACCTGCCTCCAGCAGTGACTGCAAGGCATTGTGGGAAGCATCAAGCTCAGAGAAGAACACTGACGGGCATGCAAGCTGTGAGGTAATTTAGTACTGCATGGATAGTAACGCATACCAGTCACTAATCTGGGCAACAGAAAATTATAAGAAAAAACATTGCTAGAAGTTATTATTCCCTGTAAAAAAATGCAAGTCAAAATTATCAGTCGTACGAGACAGAAATTAATGACGTAATAATACAATTTGGACATGTACCACCTCTTCCATATCCCAATTTTTTTTATTTTTTTTTTGCTCTTCAATGCTAAACTCGCTGTTTCCTTTACAAAAAGAAATACAAGACTACTTCACAGACCATGCTTTCTGCATAATATAGATTTGCTTCTTATTCTAGTATTAAGGCTACTTGCACACCAAGACATTGCGTTAGGTGCCACGTTAAGGTCGCATAACGTACACCTAACACAACGTATAGAGCTGCAAGATAGGACGGTAGAGTGAGCCGCGTTAGGCGGCTCTATCCCTATAAGGTCTCCCAGAGTGGCGCTGATTGGCCGGCGGGACCACGTGATGCGGAGCGAGACACTCCGCATCACGTGGTCCCGCCGGCCAATCAGCTGCCGCCAGTGCAGTGAATATTAAGTAGCCATGTGCGCGGCTACTGTAGCTGGCTCTCCCCGCCTCCTCTCTGCTCCCCACTGAGCATGTGCAAACAGTCTAACGCGGCTATAGCCGCTCTAACGCCGTAGCATGCTGCACTTTCGGGAGAACGTGCAGCGTTACATGTAACGCAACGTGGGCTGTGCGAACAGCCCACTTGTGTTACATTGCTGTGCGTTGGGGGAGCATTACAGGCGCACTAACGTGCGCCTGTAACGTCCCTGTGTGTAAGCAACCTTAGCCGTCAGTGGCAAGATACTTGTAGATGCATAATCTGTCATGCCATTTCTAAAAGTGACTAATGAATCAGCTTTTGCGATCTGAAATAAAAGTCTTGCCCCTCATCCATTACTGGTAGGTTTATCAGCTGATCATGTGACTTTCCTCACAGGATCAACAGTCAGCAAGTTTTTCAGCAAGAGTTTCTGCAAAGCCTGCTAAAAGATTTTATTTAATGTGAATTAAAAGTTGCTAAATACATTAAAAAAGTATTTAACATAACAGGTTTATAAGACCTTTTGTCCTATTCCATTACAGTATGCAGCCAGCCATGTTTTTCTACATGTGTCAAATTATTTATCACATGCCTTTTACTATAGAGGACATGGCATTGCCTGGGTATGTATTTGGTTGTTGTTGGCTCCACCTACTTTTTCTAACCTTGACACACAGTCACTAAATGACCAAGTTTGTGAGCTATGGGGACCTTGGAATCAATAATTTGTATTTTCCCATTAAAATGAAACAAATCTGATTGACTGACTGTGGCACCACCCACTTGTCTGAATTTGAACCCCATGACCAACTGTAGCAGGTTTGAGGCCTCTGCCATTAACAGTGTAAGAATGGCAGCAGTTTAAATACTCCCCTTGAAAAGTAAATAGGTGAATTTGATTGGCTTTTGTAGGCTCCACCCACCCACCTGACAGCAGGAAAACACACACCAAATTGTGTGTGTATATATATATATATATATATATATATATATATATATATATATAGATATATATATAGATATATATATATTAGGGCTCTAAAGTGAACACGAGGCGTATAGAAAAGAAAAGGTAGATATTTACCAACCTAGCCCGAAGCTAACTTACCTAGAGGCTTCCTGTGTCCTGCAGGCCTCCACCGTTGCGCAGACCCCCCTAACTAATACAACAAGATCTTGTTGAATACGACAATGCTTGTGCACAAAGATAAGCAACCTGACAGACTGCTCATTCACAAGCCTCATGTAACCTGACAGACTGCTCATTCACAAGTCTCATGCAACCTGACAGACTGCTCATTCACAGTCCTCATGCAACCAGACAGACTGCTCATTCACAGTCCTCATGCAACCAGACAGACTGCTCATTCACAGTCCTCATGCAACCTGACAGACTGCTCATTTACAATCCTCAGGTAACCTGACAGACTGCTCATTCACAGTCCTAAGGTAACCTGACAGACTGCTCATTCACAATCCTCATGCAACCTGACAGACTGCTCATTCACAAGCCTCAGGTAACCTGACAGACTGCTCATTCACAATCCTCGGGTAACCTGACGGACTGCTCATTTACAATCCTCAGGTAACCTGACAGACTGCTCATTCACAATCCTCAGGCAACCTGACAGACTGCTCATTCACAAGCCTCATGTAACCTGACAGACTGCTCATTCACAAGCCTCATGCAACCTGACAGACTGCTCATTCACAATCCTCACACAACCTGACAGACTGCGCATTCACAATCTTCAGGTGACCTGACAGACTGCTCATTCACAATCCTCATGTAACCTGACAGACTGCTCATTCACAATCCTCAGGTAACCTGACAGATTGCTCATTCACAATCCTTGTGCAACCTGACAGACTGCTCATTCACAATCCTCATGCAACCTAACAGACTGCTCATTCACAATCCTCATGCAACCTGACAGACTGCTCATTCACAATCCTCATGTAACCTGACAGACTGCTCATTCACAAGCCTCGTGTAATCTGACAGACTGCTCATTCACAATCCTCATGCAACCTGACAGACTACTCATTCACAAGCCTCGTGTAACCTGACAGACTGCTCATTCACAATCCTCATGCAACCTGACAGACTGCTCATTCACAATCCTCATGCAACCTGACAGACTGCTCATTCACAAGCCTCATGTAACCTGACAGACTGCTCATTCACAATCCTCATGCAACCTGACAGACTGCTCATTCACAAGCCTCATGCAACCTGACAGACTGCTCATTCACAATCCTCACACAACCTGACAGACTGCGCATTCACAATCTTCAGGTAACCTGACAGACTGCTCATTCACAATCCTCATGTAACCTGACAGACTGCTCATTCACAATCCTCAGGTAACCTGACAGATTGCTCATTCACAATCCTTGTGCAACCTGACAGACTGCTCATTCACAATCCTCATGCAACCTAACAGACTGCTCATTCACAATCCTCAGGTAACCTGACAGATTGCTCATTCACAATCCTTGTGCAACCTGACAGACTTCTCATTCACAAGCCTCATGTAACCTGACAGACTGCTCATTCACAATCCTCATGCAACCAGACAGACTGCTCATTCACAATCCTCATGCAACCTGACAGACTGCTCATTCACAATCCTCAGGTAACCTGACAGATTGCTCATTCACAATCCTTGTGCAACCTGACAGACTGCTCATTCACAATCCTCATGCAACCTAACAGACTGCTCATTCACAATCCTCATGCAACCTGACAGACTGCTCATTCACAAGCCTCGTGTAACCTGACAGACTGCTCATTCACAATCCTCATGCAACCTGACAAGACTGCTCATTCACAAGCCTCGTGTAACCTGACAGACTGCTCATTCACAATCCTCATGCAACCTGACAGACTGCGCATTCTGTAACGTCCCTGTGTGTAAGCAACCTTAGCCGTCAGTGGCAAGATACTTGTAGATGCATAATCTGTCATGCCATTTCTAAAAGTGACTAATGAATCAGCTTTTGCGATCTGAAATAAAAGTCTTGCCCCTCATCCATTACTGGTAGGTTTATCAGCTGATCATGTGACTTTCCTCACAGGATCAACAGTCAGCAAGTTTTTCAGCAAGAGTTTCTGCAAAGCCTGCTGAAAGATTTTATTTAATGTGAATTAAAAGTTGCTAAATACATTAAAAAAGTATTTAACATAACAGGTTTATAAGACCTTTTGTCCTATTCCATTACAGTATGCAGCCAGCCATGTTTTTCTACATGTGTCAAATTATTTATCACATGCCTTTTACTATAGAGGACATGGCGTTGCCTGGGTATGTATTTAGTTGTTGTTGGCTCCACCTACTTTTTCTAACCTTGACACACAGTCACTAAATGACCAAGTTTGTGAGCTATGGGGACCTTGGAATCAATAATTTGTATTTTCCCATTAAAATGAAACAAATCTGATTGACTGACTGTGGCACCACCCACTTGTCTGAATTTGAACCCCATGACCAACTGTAGCAGGTTTGAGGCCTCTGCCATTAACAGTGTAAGAATGGCAGCAGTTTAAATACTCCCCTTGAAAAGTAAATAGGTGAATTTGATTGGCTTTTGTAGGCTCCACCCACCCACCTGACAGCAGGAAAACACACACCAAATTGTGTATATATATATATATATATATATATATATATATATATATATATATATATATATATATATATATTAGGGCTCTAAAGTGAACACGAGGCGTATAGAAAAGAAAAGGTAGATATTTACCAACCTAGCCCGAAGCTAACTTACCTAGAGGCTTCCTGTGTCCTGCAGGCCTCCACCGTTGCGCAGACCCCCCTAACTAATACAACAAGATCTTGTTGAATACGACAATGCTTGTGCACAAAGATAAGCAACCTGACAGACTGCTCATTCACAAGCCTCATGTAACCTGACAGACTGCTCATTCACAAGTCTCATGCAACCTGACAGACTGCTCATTCACAATCCTCATGTAACCTGACAGACTGCTCATTTACAATCCTCAGGTAACCTGACAGACTGCTCATTCACAGTCCTCATGCAACCAGACAGACTGCTCATTCACAGTCCTCATGCAACCAGACAGACTGCTCATTCACAGTCCTCATGCAACCTGACAGACTGCTCATTTACAATCCTCAGGTAACCTGACAGACTGCTCATTCACAGTCCTAAGGTAACCTGACAGACTGCTCATTCACAAGCCTCAGGTAACCTGACAGACTGCTCATTCACAATCCTCGGGTAACCTGACGGACTGCTCATTCACAATCCTCATGCAACCTGACAGACTGCTCATTCACAAGCCTCAGGTAACCTGACAGACTGCTCATTCACAATCCTCGGGTAACCTGACGGACTGCTCATTTACAATCCTCAGGTAACCTGACAGACTGCTCATTCACAATCCTCAGGCAACCTGACAGACTGCTCATTCACAATCCTCATGCAACCTGACAGACTGCTCATTCACAATCCTCATGCAACCTGACAGACTGCGCATTCTGTAACGTCCCTGTGTGTAAGCAACCTTAGCCGTCAGTGGCAAGATACTTGTAGATGCATAATCTGTCATGCCATTTCTAAAAGTGACTAATGAATCAGCTTTTGCGATCTGAAATAAAAGTCTTGCCCCTCATCCATTACTGGTAGGTTTATCAGCTGATCATGTGACTTTCCTCACAGGATCAACAGTCAGCAAGTTTTTCAGCAAGAGTTTCTGCAAAGCCTGCTGAAAGATTTTATTTAATGTGAATTAAAAGTTGCTAAATACATTAAAAAAGTATTTAACATAACAGGTTTATAAGACCTTTTGTCCTATTCCATTACAGTATGCAGCCAGCCATGTTTTTCTACATGTGTCAAATTATTTATCACATGCCTTTTACTATAGAGGACATGGCGTTGCCTGGGTATGTATTTAGTTGTTGTTGGCTCCACCTACTTTTTCTAACCTTGACACACAGTCACTAAATGACCAAGTTTGTGAGCTATGGGGACCTTGGAATCAATAATTTGTATTTTCCCATTAAAATGAAACAAATCTGATTGACTGACTGTGGCACCACCCACTTGTCTGAATTTGAACCCCATGACCAACTGTAGCAGGTTTGAGGCCTCTGCCATTAACAGTGTAAGAATGGCAGCAGTTTAAATACTCCCCTTGAAAAGTAAATAGGTGAATTTGATTGGCTTTTGTAGGCTCCACCCACCCACCTGACAGCAGGAAAACACACACCAAATTGTGTGTGTGTGTGTATATATATATATATATATATATATATATATATATATATATATACATATATATATATATATACATATATATATATATATATATTAGGGCTCTAAAGTGAACACGAGGCGTATAGAAAAGAAAAGGTAGATATTTACCAACCTAGCCCGAAGCTAACTTACCTAGAGGCTTCCTGTGTCCTGCAGGCCTCCACCGTTGCGCAGACCCCCCTAACTAATACAACAAGATCTTGTTGAATACGACAATGCTTGTGCACAAAGATAAGCAACCTGACAGACTGCTCATTCACAAGCCTCATGCAACCTGACAGACTGCTCATTCACAGTCCTCATGCAACCAGACAGACTGCTCATTCACAGTCCTCATGCAACCAGACAGACTGCTCATTCACAGTCCTCATGCAACCAGACAGACTGCTCATTCACAGTCCTCATGCAACCAGACAGACTGCTCATTCACAGTCCTCATGCAACCTGACAGACTGCTCATTCACAGTCCTAAGGTAACCTGACAGACTGCTCATTCACAATCCTCATGCAACCTGACAGACTGCTCATTCACAAGCCTCAGGTAACCTGACAGACTGCTCATTTACAATCCTCAGGTAACCTGACAGACTGCTCATTCACAATCCTCACACAACCTGACAGACTGCGCATTCACAATCTTCAGGTAACCTGACAGACTGCTCATTCACAATCCTCATGTAACCTGACAGACTGCTCATTCACAATCCTCAGGTAACCTGACAGATTGCTCATTCACAATCCTTGTGCAACCTGACAGACTGCTCATTCACAATCCTCATGCAACCTAACAGACTGCTCATTCACAATCCTCATGCAACCTGACAGACTGCTCATTCACAATCCTCATGTAACCTGACAGACTGCTCATTCACAATCCTCATGTAACCTGACAGACTGCTCATTCACAAGCCTCATGTAACCTGACAGACTGCTCATTCACAATCCTCATGTAACCTGACAGACTGCTCATTCACAAGCCTCAGGTAACCTGACAGACTGCTCATTTACAATCCTAATGTAATTTTGCGCACCGACCCTCTTCACCCTCTGGGATACAGCGTTGGAAGCCCCTGAACACTGGCGAGGTAAATATTTATCTACTGTGATTCTGCCCAGGTGCAGTAGCTGGTTTCCGCTCGGGCTCAGGTGGAAATAGCCGAGCCCGATTGGGTCTGATCTACTATGCAGGCGACTTGTGCCTATTTTCTGGGGAGGATGTATTTTCAGGGGAGACCGCGTTGGATCCTCCCTATCTATAGTCCTAATCTCAAACAGGGATCCTTTACAACCAAATCAACAGTGATACCCATGTTACTATTCTGCCAGGTTCCCTTTAATAAGGAAAAACATAATTTGGAGCAGCTAAAGACTAGAGGTTTTCTATACAGTTTCCTGTCAGGATAAGCAAAGTACTGTGTGGCTTTCCTCTACCCCAGCCATTCATAGCTCTGTGCCTCAATTACCACTGGTGTCTCAATTGTGCTTTAATTCAGAGCAAGTAGAGCATGCAGCAGAAGTGAGAGTGTCAGTTGTTTATAGCCTATTAATTCATTCTCAAGTGTTTACCGTCTTGAAACTGACAAGATTTGAAGATCTTACCATTATAAATGGCTAAGGTGTACAAAGCCAGTTAGGTAAGCTTGCTAATGTCATTTACCAATTAAGAGCTTTTAGAGTGGCAGAAGAGTTAGAACGACCTTGCATTGGCAGGATTTCATCTGCTAATAGACAATCCTTGGAGAATAACAATAGAAAGAAGGTAAAGTTTTAAAGGGTCACCTGATCAATCTTCCATGAATACCTCTATAAAACTCACAGAACTCGATATGCCTAAAATGGTATGCGTTCTCCTCAGTGAGATCAGCTGTCATGACTATTAATCACCAAGATAGTCAAATGTTCTCATTCGCACACTTGTGGTTGTGATGAACTTACTTCAGAAAGCAGAAGTTAAAGGGTATCTGAAGGGACATACGTGACGTAATGCGATTAACCTGTACATGCACAGCCCCAATGCCTTTGGTAGCCTTGTTTATCTCACCACCTCCAGCGATGTGCATCCATCCACTACAGCTCACCGCTTGCTCCATTTCTTGGTTCTACTCCTGCGCTGTGTGATTACACGTAACATGAAAAAAATGTAGATACTAGGCGGAGGGCGAGTGGTGAGCTGTAGAGCAGGCATGGGCAAACTTGGCCCCCCAGCTGTTAAGGAACTACAAGTCCCACAATGCAGTGTAGGAGTGTTACAGCTACAGTCATGACTCATAAAGGCAAATGCATTGTGGGACTTGCAGTTCCTTAACAGTTGGAGGGCCAAGTTTGCCCATGCCTGGTGTAATGCATGGACAGACATTATTGGAGCACGCAAAGGCGGCGAGTTAAGGTGGATTTCAACCTTTAAATATAAAATGAGACATTTTTCAGTCCTATTTAGGGTTAGGCCGATACATATACAATTGTTTGCCTCGTCGGTTTATCTTTAGGGTTCCTTTAATACTTCCAACTCTGATATACTACAGGCTCATCAAAACAAATATTGCCCTATTAAAATTACTACTGCTGTGAATTCAAAGACATTTTGAAGCATGCATTAAAGTCCTGTTGTAATATGTGAAAGCCGCAGCCAATCTTGTCTCCTAGTTAAAGACCCTTCCCCCACTTTTCACACCCCAAATGTTTTGTGTCAAAAAGTCGGCCTATCCTCGGTGATATATAGTAATTCCTGGGGGAATCAGCACCCAAATAAAGTTGGGTTTGTCTTCCACTCCCCCCCCCCCCCACAAAGAAAAAAAATTATATATATATATATATATATATATATATATATATATATATATATATATATATATATATATATATATATATATATATATATATATATATATATATATATACATACACACACACACACACATATATATATATATATATATATATATATATATATATATATAATGCATGCAGCACACAGGTGCTCTAACACAGCACCAAAAAAGTGGGTAGCATAATAATGTGTGGTTTGAAACTTAACCAATACTGGTAGATGTTCATTTGTAGTGATTATTCGTCTACATGCTGAAAAGGTACCCTTATAGAAAGGTCCAGGAATTTAGACCTACTGCAGCTTGGGAATTTTCAGGGCTAGATTTAACCTGAAGCTGACCTCCGATTGGAAAATAGCTGCAAAATCCAGAGGCAGATCTGAAGCAGACCTGCTTCACCGATCAGGATTTACACCCCTATATTGCATATTATTTTGTTCAAGATAAATGGTTGTAGCAATTCGGGTTTTTATATATTGGTTATTTAAAAGGGATCCCGAGCCAAAGCTCGGGATCAAAAGAAAGAAACCTCAAGATCCTATTGAGGCTTCCCTTGTTGACCTGAAGCGTCCCGTTGCTGAGCGCTCCCCCCTTTACATCTGGGCCACAAAGCTCCTCTTCCTCAAGCGTGGCCACGGGAGCCCGCCTGCGCAGTACCACGAAGCTTGCGGCTCCGGCTTACTGTGCATGCGTGGGCGGGCTCAGTCAGCTATTGCGCGCGCACACTGGAGGAAGAAGAGTTGCACGGTCCCAATATGATTGCCAAAACTGCATTGTCGCTAATTTTCTGGGGGGCCACGCTCAGCAACAGGAGACAACAGAGCAGGGAGGAAAGCCTCAATAGGATCCTGAGGACTCCCTCTCTTTAGGTAAGTATTTAATTTTGTACCGGCAAAAAAAAAAAATGGATAAACGGCAGAAAAATGTCCAGTTAAGTATTATAATGTACCTTTGTATACACACATAACTCAGTAGATGTAAAAATAGGTTATATCTTGCTTAGACTATATTTGGGAGGCAGTCCCAATTCCTCTATCAGTCGGCAGGGATGGGCTCACGAGTAATCACGAGTCTGTAAGGACTCAAATTCGTAATTAAAATGTGCCGTAATTGCCGCAGCTGTGCGGCTGGATGATATGGGGTTATTTACCCACAATTCCGCCCTCCTGCCTGCGCTTCAAATAGCTTGCATGCATCCTATTGGACACGTTGCAAGCCTAACCGAGGCGCACTTCCTCCTTCCGGCTTGAAAAAGGGAGTGCGTGTAGTGAGGCCTGCAAAGTGTCCAATAGGACGCGTGCAAGCTATTTGGAGCGCAGGCAGGACGGCGGAATTGTAAGTAAATAACCCCTTATCTTCCAGCCGCACAGCTGCAGCAATTAAGGCTCATTTTAATAACGAATTTGAGTCCTTACAGACTCGTGATTACTCGTGAGCCCATACCTGTCAGTGGGATCCTTTTTCAATCCATGACACAGAGGTTGGGGAAAAATTTTACTTCGGGCATCCTGACAATTGTACTTACAGCTTCATGTTATACTAGAATATAACAGAGCCAGACATCACATCACTGACTCAGAACAACTTCTGTCTAACTTGTGATTTCTAAGGTGCTGATCTGGTACCTCCACCCCCCTCCACCACAACGCCACACCCGGGGACTGCGGTAGATGCACTAATATTAACTGATCTTTTGTGCTGTTAAAGAGGTACTGTAGTGACATATAGTAGACTGTAGTAAATTGTTCAGGATACCCACTTTTATATTTCTTATCCTTGTGTCAGCACCAGAAACACTTCCCATATCTATATATAGCTGCATATTGGTATGTAACCACCCTCCCAGTGATGTTTACCCTAGGCAGAATTCTACTTCCAGAGCATTCTGGGAGACCAATTGTTTCTACTGACTTCGAAACACACAAACAACAAACAATACCAGCAGTCAAAGACGTTGTCACCTGTGATAAATGTAAGAATATAAACCAGGGAGAGGAAAGATTTTACAATTTGCAAACATTGACAAAATAATTTATACAGTAATATTGTTAAAATAAGCAATTGTATTCATTAAAGGGGAACTATGGGAAATTCTGCTGACCCTGCTTACACTTATACTAGGAAACATCAGTTTGAAAGCCAAGTTTTCTATTTCTAAAGGGGCCCATACACTGGTCGATTTCAGCCATCGATCGATCGATTCTATAGAATCTATCGATCAAAAATTGAAATTTCCCATTCGATCGATTTGTGGCCGATTTCGATCGATTTGATCTATCTGACAGGATGAAAGATCTAGGTCGATCTGCTGCTGCCAGCAGATCGATGGTCCATAGAGTTGCATTGGATCTAATGGTCCAATAATGCATTTAGATGGTTTTCATTATGAAATCTGTTGGAAATCAGATAGATTCCTGTCAGATTGGACTTGACAGGCATCTGCCAGAAATCTATCTGATGGTCAAATCTGCTGCAAATCTATAAGTGTATGGCCAGCTTTAGCCTCTTATGCTGGGTACACACTGAGATGTTCTGCACGATTTACTGTCAGATCGATTATTTCCAACAAGTCAGATCGATTTCTGAGCATTTTTCTAGTGATTTCCTATTGAAGTGAGCGGAAATCGATTGGGAAAAGTTCGGAAATAGATCGGACATGTTGAAAACAACCGATCTGACAGTAAATCGGCCAGCTTTTCCCTGTCAGAAAGCAGCGTGGTAGTACCCTCTCCATTTGGTTTGCTCTCACTGCCTCCTCTCATCTGTCTCTCTCTCCCCCTGGCAAGCTGCAGCCATTTTACCTGTAAACTTGTTGCTGCACAGGACTCTGACAGTGTGCTGCTCTTTGTAATTGATGTGTGAGAAATATATAAATAGCCAAGCAGCTAAATTAGAAAGTTTACTCATTTTTCAAACTAGTCATTAAAAACATGCAATTCTTCCTCTGTAGAGGCCTCAAAAGAATCACTTGCGGGTTATTTTCTCTTCTACAGTTTCCTGCAGTTTACTTTTAAAAGTGTGAATTTTTGATGTAGACCAAACCTCTTTAACCCCACCGCCCAATCTCTACCTCTCTACTCCTTCGCTCTTTTCCTCCACTATTCACGCCCCCATCAACTTTTTCTGCACACTCTCAATAATCCAAAATGCAGGCCAAGAGAGGGACAAATAATAGTAGACAGAAAACGTATTAGTGTACCGTCACTTCATACCAAAAGCGTTAATACTCAACAGAAAAAGTCCTGGGTTCTTGATGAGGCACACAAAATGTATTCCAATGTCATCTTTCTCCAGGAGACTTATTTACTCAGATGGAAAACTCACATTTTCAAAGTCAAAAGTTCAAATTATATTCCACTCAATAAGTCCCAGGGGGGAAATGGAAGAGGTCTCAGTCTTAATTTCTCACCAGTTGAACTTGGAATTAAAGATCTACTGAAGTACGCCAAGGAAAGAATTACTCCATGGGTACAGTAAGCAGAAAAAAAATCTCACTTTTAAAAATGTCTACTTCCCAATGTGGGCCTGGCCTCATTCATGGAGACAATGGTATTATGCACTTTTATCAAGAGGACGGATTTGACACTCCCAACTGATAAATATCCATGATGGGCCATCTCCTCCCCATATAAAGTGGTGAAGAGAGGGTACAGCAGAATTAAACTGATTTGGATCTAGCAAATGCTTAGAGAGTACTGAATCTTAAAGGTCGAGGCTACACCTTCTATTCACCTTATAATAATTAATTCTAGCTAGACTGTGTATTCATCACCCAGATACTTCACCAGAAAAGTGAAATGCATAAAGAGAACCCGAGGTGGGGTACGACTGACAATGAAATCTGTATACAGAGGCTGGGTCTGCCTATCCTGCCCAGCCTCTGTTGCTATACAGATCCCTCGAAAGCCCCCCCTTCGCTCTGCTATCCCCCATAAATCACAGCCGCGCTGCCAACACACAGTGTGTCACAGCGGGCTGTGTTTATCTCTGTCAGTCTGCCTCTCCCCCCACCTCCTGTATAGCTCCAGTCCCCGCCCGCGTCCCTTCCCTTACCGCTGATTGGAAGGAAGGGACGCGGGCGGGACCAGAGCTATGCAGGAGGCGGGGGGAGCACGCAGAGTGACAGTACAGATGTAAACACAGCCCGCACAGCGCGGCTGTGATTTATGGGTGATCGCAGAGCGCAGGGGGAACTTAGGGGGGATTGAAATAGCAACAGAGGCTGGGCAGTATAGGCAGACCCAGCCTCTGTACGTGGATTGCATTGTCAGAACCCCGCCTCGGGTTCTCTTTAATTGAGGAGGTAACATAACTGGATAATGGCCTAGTAATAAGATTTAGTGTATCAGAAAAGTTAGGGAGAAACCATATTTTGTGAGAAATGCAGCTAGGGTCAAGTTTAGAGATATGATCTAGGAAGTTATAGGTTTGGGTATAGCTAATTAGGGATGGAAGAAAAAAAATGCATCTTTCAACAAGATGGCAAGATAAAATGGTGCAACTTGAACTGGTACATAAAAAAAATTTAAATAAAATCTTTAGATACGTTTAATGCCAATTGAACAACTAGGAAGAAACCCAACCAGGCTGTTATGCCAAAACAAAAATTTGCTATAGAGAAAAACTATAGGCCAGAGGTGTCAAATAGCTATGGGCCTCAACCATAATAACAGCTAAACAAGACAGGAAATGGCATGTACTCCATACCTACCCAGAAATACCAAAATGATTCAAAGCAGTTTATCTAGAGCTGTATGTTTGATGTACATGACAGAACCTGTAGAAAGCCCTATAGTAGAGTGTACATGTTTATGAATTTGCATATTGAAGACTCTAAACTCACTGAAAGTGCATCAGCTCTGCTAGAGGAGCCAAAAACCTTAGAGCTGGTTTAAGAGGTCTAATCCTTGAAACCAGGAAAAAAAACAACAAGTATTGGCAAGATCTACAGCATTACCGTATACTCTACAATCTATTGAGCCCATAACTTCTAAAAACTTGTAATGCTTAGGATACTGCAGAAATGCTATCTGCCAGAATGCTTGATGCACATATTACGCTTTTCTACAAGGAAAGAAAGCTGAAATTTTATGCAATAGCTACTGCCCGATTTCACTCCTCAATGTGGATACCATAATCTATGCCAAAATGCTGGCATCATATTGGCACCTCTGCATCCCTCCATTGTTGGGCTAGACTAGGTTGGCTTTGTGCCATGGCGGGAGTCCAGCAAGGATACAATGAAGGGAACACAACTAATTCAGTGGGCTGGGAAGAGAGAGACTATGGGACGACTTCTGTCAACAGAAGCAGAGGCGGCCTTCAACAGGTGTCTTGCAATTTTACATAAACATGCATTGAAAAAAAGAGACCTTGTGCTGAAGAGGTGAATTTATATACAGAATACCAAGACTAGGGTTGAGGTAAACCGATGCTTTTTACCCGAATAATGTTATAGATGGTCAGTGAGATTCTTACTATTTCATCTCGCATGCAAATTGTATGCCTCATGGAAATGGGACAAATTCACTTCTTGTCAACTTTGAATGGCTCAGCTCCACCTGCATGCATTGTTGTTATTACACTAGAGACTTCATTCAAAGTGCCCATATACTAGCAGATGGCCACACAATTTTACCAACAGATAAATCCTCCTCTGATCGAAATCTGACCCAGAGAAGGATCTATTACTGCCACATGCTGAAAATAGATGTTTAATAAATTTCAGCTTAATCTATTAAAAATCTTTTGAACTGCCCCAGTACAGGGCCAATTAGCGGGCCCGTAGGTCTCCCCACATCTAGTGCGACTCCAGTGCCGCTGCAGACCGTTGGAGCGCACTCACCTGTTCCTTGTGATCTGGTGGGAGGTACATAGTCATGTACTATATACACATATATGCCGCCAGGTCACGGGGAACAGGCAGCTGATGGAGATGGAAACAACGCAGGAGGGACGGCACCTGTGGACAGGTGAGTGTGTGCCACTGCCAAAACATTGCAGGGGGCCGGGGTAAGCACCATTTTAGATGGTGGGAGACCAAGGGGAGTCCGTAGTTCGTCCGTCATGCCCCCTTTCAAGGGAGATCTTTCCATCTGGAGCGATCAATGTTGAAATTGCAATCAGGCTCTCTGGATCTCAAATCTGCCAGGGAAAAATCGATCAGTGTATGGGCACCTTTACAACCCTAAATGCTAATACTTCTAGTATTTGTTTCGGGGGCACTTCTACAAACATTTTGAAGATTGCCACCTTTGCAGATCTTCTGTGTGGTTTGTTCTTTGTGATCTCAGCCAATAATCTTTATCCTTATTTAATTTAATCATGTCTGAAATATGCCTCTAATGTTAAAATGAATTATCGCTTTAAAAGTCTCTAATGCTAATTCAGAAGTAGAACACTCTCTTGGAGAGGTTCCTCATTAAAATGTTTAGGTGTAAAAGACTCGAAACAGATTTTCCACTTACACTATGCCTCACTCATAAAGACCATTGACAACACAGCACTTGTGGGAAATTGCAGAAACTGACAATTTCTTGGTCTGGGAAGATGGCAATTACCAAGATGAATTTATTACCTAGAACTTTATATATCAGGCAGACTTTGCTGATTTACATACCATCATAAACCTATAGTGCATACATGTCAAACTCCAGCCCAGCCTGCATAGCCATTAAATTTGGCCCTCAGGTGGTTTCCCCACTTTGCATTATGTTTGGCCCACTCTAGACCAACAGCCAGGGAAGCTTTATTGGAGGTGAAGCCCTAGGTCACCAGGGAAGCCATATGGGGAGGTAGGGGAAAGCACTAAACACTATGGAACTGTATAGGGGAAGGAGGACCACTAGACACCAGAGAACTTAATAAGGGAGGAAAGTGGCAAGTAGACATTGAGGTTAACCCGCAACTAGGTCCCAGTATGCTAATTGGATTCTTAGAACCCATCTCAGGTTCTCTTTAAGCATTGCTATTTCACCCACATTTCCTTTATTTTACACTGTGTGCTATATGCTCCTTTATTTGTAAATATTTTATGCTTCTTTTACCTTTTTTAAAAAATAGTTAAATTCATTAAGCCAATTATCTAACTGGAAAATAATTGAATCCTGCCTCAGAGAACACTGCTATATTGTATTTTACAAACTATCGGTCAACTGGTCACACAACAGAGAACCCTAGCAGCTCAGAGTGACCCAAGACCACTAGGAGAGAATAGGGGACTAAAAGAGACCAATAGCCCTCCTACTAAAAAACAACGCTCAGTTTAGTTTGCTTTTTTTTTTTTTTAAATAGAGGGTATTTGCAATGCTTCCGCTTTAAAGAGAACCCGAGGCAGCATATTGAAATCCTAATAAGACCCAGAGGCATGTCATGTGCACAATGACATGCCTCTGTGTCATTCTATCACCGCTGCCAGCCCCCCCTGCGCTCTGCTGTCCCCCCTTAAAAGATCGCCAGGCTAGCGACAATCTGCTGGTCACTAGCCTGCTTTGTTTATGTGAGGCTTGTCAATCAGCCTCCTCCGCATGGCCCCTCAATAACATGCTCCCCCCACCGCTCCGCACCTCTGTTAGCTTCCTCCAATAGGAAGCCAAGCCGCAACCCAGGAGTACTTCTTCTGGGTAAATCTAGTTTTTACTGTTGCACTGGCTCTGCTGAATGACACATTCATTGAAGAATGCCAGAGCTAAAAATCTATGAACTATTGACACTTTATCTCTTTCCTGCTTTTAGAAGCCATTTACTGCCAGGGAAGTGTTTTATGACTGCAGTTACTTATCAGTGAGGGTTATACTATAGTCTGACCAAGTCCCGACCCGGGCAGAATCTGTTACTTGCATACCTGATTTTTAACTTTTTCAGGTATAGAAAGAAAAAAAAGGAACACAGCATAGTCATTTGTGTGCTAGGCACTGTACATACACTCGTCCATCTCATGTCACCTCAATTGTGAATAATCCCAAATACCACCTGTTTTATGAAGGCAAACCCCACTGGTCCCACAACGTGACAGTGGGTGATGTAGCTTAAAAAAAAAAGGACATAACTGCAGCTGCTTATCTTGTGTGCAGGTCATGTTTCTGCTTTAAAGTGGACCTGAACTCTTGCAGAGGACAGAAGGAAAACTGAGAAATGCACCCTGTATGTATTTAGAGAGTTTAGCCAGTCTAATTCTCCCTCATATGTGACTAATCACAAGTTGTAATTTGATCTCCTCTCTGTGTCAGCTGACTGCTTAGGCAGATAAGCTAATTTGAAAGCACATGATTTCAACAATATGTCTGCTTCCATGAAAGCAGGAAGTAGAACCTGCAGATTTATTGTAGGATTTGTTTCAGTTGTAACAAAGACATGTTTTTTCTTTAAAGGTTCTTGCTGCAGATCTTTTAGAGCAGAGAAGAAGTTCTGAGTTCAGGTCTGCTTTAAAGAAGACTGTGCACCTGGAATACGTTTTTTTATTTGAACCTTACGGTGATAAGAGACATTTGTAACTGCTTACCTAACGGTTGCTGCTCCTCTGGCCATGGGAGCTGCCATCTCCTACATGGACAGACCACAGCTGCATCGCCTTATGAACTTCCCAGGGAATTTGTGCCCCTGCCATATTGCATGCAGGGCCGGGACGAGGCATAGGCTGGAGAGGCTCCAGCCTCAGGGCGCAGTGTAAGAGGGGGCGCAGAATTCATTCAGCTGTCATTCCTAATTGTGTTTGAAGCAGAAATAAATAAGAAAAGGGGATATATGGCAGTGACTGCAAGCCAGATAACTAGATGTTAAGGTGTTGGGGAGGTTGTGGGCCCTGTGGCGCCTCTTAGTCTAATAGCAATCAGTGTGTGATGGCTGGGGTGGCAGGGATGGAGGGGCGCACTTTGGTGTCTCAGCCTTGGGTGCTGGAGGACCTTGTCCCGGCTCTGATTGCATGGTGGCAGATGTAGTCTGTGGATGCGAGAACGTCTCTGCATTCCTGGGCTACATATCTCCTGGCATTGCTGTGTGTGGGGGAAAGGGTTGTTGGACTAGTTAACATTGCCTTGTGATGCCGTCTCTCAGCTAGCTGGTGCTTAGACTGCTGTCCAGAGTGCAGAAATCTCTATGTTCCTGGTGGTGGGGGACAGGACAGCTGACACAAGAGACCCTCATTTTCTCAGACAGGAAATATTGCCTTTCAGGAACCAATCACATTATAATGCCGAACATAGGTTGTGGTGATGTAACAGACTGAGCCACACCTTTCTTACATGAGAGCAATAATCAGTAAAGGTAAGAAGAATGAGTTTATTACACAAGTGGTCATAGGAATAACCTGTAGATGTAATTGTAGTCTGCACACATCTCATACAGGAACAGAGCGAACAATGACACCACTGCCTCCTATACGCCTCTTTGATTAGATGTGAATAGAGGGCTAGTGTGGAAATCGGAGGGAAGGGAAACAGAACAATGCCACCTTTATGTAAACACTAGAGTGATCTCGGGCTTCCAATGAGTGGGCAGCATGAAAAGATTAACTTGAATTCAGGGCACGTTGCAGGGCTGAAATATCATTCAGGTGCTCAGCTGAAAGAACACTGAGCCTCATAATAGCACTTACATAATGGAGAATTGGTGGAGATGTGTGTTCAGATGAAAAAGGAAGAACAATTCACATGAGTTGGAAAAGGAGAGTTTGCAGGTGAATCTCACAAAGGTTTCAGTGACAGCAGCGGTTATCATTCTAGAAGGCGGATTTGTAGTGTTCGAATCAAAAGCAACATACAACAATAAGGTAAACGCTTCACAATATGACCTGTAGCAGCAAATCGTGATCATATGGCTATAGACAGCTTGAGATGGTGGGGGAGAGAATTATTATTCAGTTATAGAAAACCATCTTCTATGGCAAGGTTCAATTAAACCCAACAATTTGTAAGTGCACAGTCTGAAATATTTCACACTGCGAATTCTAAATTCATTTCTGCCTTGTATACTCTTTTGTGGTCATAAGCATCTCCTCTTTCACACAGCCTCTCTAACCCATAGCGTTGTGGTCTCCCCAGTGAGCATGGGAACAGACATATGAAATGCCACAAATTCATTGAACAGCTGCGGATGTGGAATCTCCAAGTAGGGAATCTGGAAACCTGAGGATTGAGTTGCCAAAGTAACAAAAAATGAGGCATCCTCTGACTGGCAGTGTCTTTTGAACCCTACTACCATGCATGGTCTCTGCCACAATGCATTCACTCAGTTAAACCAAGAAGGCTTTAGGCCCCATTCACACTAGAGCGTTTTGCCGTGATTTCGGCAAACCGCTCAAACGCTAGCACTTTTTAAAAGCGCTAGCGTAATGAAATCGCTAATCACAGAAAATCGCCCAAAACCACGAAACGCAAACGTGTCTTCTGCACCTTTTTCTGGTGATTTCCTGGCGATTGCGTTTCAGTGCTATAGAAGCGCTAAACGCGATCGTGGCAAAACTGCCGCACTGTTCAGTAATTTTTCCGTGTGAAATCGCGAAAAAAATCACTCCTGCAAAACGCCGGAAAAAAATATCCGGCGTTTGCATTTCTAAGTGTGAATGGGGCCTCAAAGTGGACCTGAACTCTTGCACAGGACACAAGGAAAACATAACAGAAATGCACCCTGTATGTATTTAAAGAGTTTAGCCTGTTTAACTCCCCCTCATCTGTGTCTAATCATTAGTTGTAATTTGATCTCCCCCCTGTGTCACATGACTGCCCATGGCAGATAAGCCCATTTGAAAGCACAGGATGTAAACAATATGTCTGCTTACATGAATCAGGAAGTAGAAACTGCAGATTTATTTTAGAAATTGTATCAGCTGTAACAAAGAAATGTTTTTTGTTTATAATGCTGTTGTGTATATTTTAGAGCAGAGAGGAGTTCTGAGTTCAGGTCCACTTTAATCCCATCATGGCTAAATATTTACCCAAAATATTTGAAGCGCAGTAAACAATTTCTGTTACGTTATACAAGTCAATATCAAATGTGGGTAGTCTTATTTAAACGAGTATGCAGAGACATGCCATGCTATCATATTTATTGTGTTAGAAAAATTAGCTCATAAAGAAAGGGAAAAAAAAAAAAAGAAACAAAAAAAAAAATCAGTCAGCATGTAAACTCCCTTTTTTTCTGAAAACCTCAGAAAACTGCATCCAAGTCGTCATTATCGTTATCTTTATAATTACCAACACATGCACAGTTGGGGAGATGTACAGCTGAAACAGCCATGCTTTCTCTCCAGTCAACAGTGAGGAGAGGAGGTGAGCAATGCCCCCCCCCCTGCCAGAGGCCACTGCAATGACACTGTGGTACGCCTGACAATGAGAAGGCTAAACATAGTGAATACTGTAATGTTCAGATGCCCCACCCACTATGACAGAGGAGGACGGACAACTGACGCAAGAGCGACATGGAGGCTGCTATATTTATTTCCTTTTAAGTAATACTAGTTGCCTGGCTATCCTGCTGATCATCTGTCTCTAATATTTTAGCCACAGACCCTGAACAAGCATGCAGCAGATCAGATGTTTTTGACATTGTTGTCAGATCTGACAAGATTAGCTGCATGCTTGTTTCTGGTGTTATTCAGACACTACTGCAGCCAAATAGATCAGCAGGGCTGCCAGGCAACTGGCATTGTTTAAAAGGAAATAAATATGGCAGCCTCCATATTCATCTCACTTCAGTTATCCTTTAAGAGTCGTGGAAAGGAGGTGGAAAGGGGAGGCTAATGGTTTTTAAAATTGAGGTAGCATTTAACAAAACGGCAGGTACACTCATTTAGCCATTGTGTTCTCTCACCTTCCTATGCTGCTCATAATTGCGGATAAAATCTCGTAGTTGCTCCTCTCTGCTTTCCAGCGTGGAATAAAGCTGCTCCATTTGGCTCACTAAGTCAGCCTTTTCTGACTTTAATCGTCTGCGATCTGCCTTCATAGCTGCCAAATAAGACAAAGGACAAAGAAATGTGAATATATTATACACACTGCAAGAACCTGGCTACTAAAACATGAAACATACACATATCTGTAAGGTTGTCCATGTCATTTGCCAATATTCTAAAAAACTGTACAGTCATGTACCAATGCTGAAGTTTCAGTACCTGAAACCACAGACCATTTAATATCTCAGGTGAAAGTCTATTAGCAATCTACCACGAAATTACCAAAACTAGTGACCGCACTGTTTTCCTCCTTATAAAGGACAACCGAGGTGACATGATGAGATAGACATGTGTATGTACAGTGCCTAGCACAGAAATAACTATGCTGTGTTCCTTTTCTTTCTAAGCCTGAAAAAGTTAAAAATCTGGTATGCAAGTGACAGTCTCTGCCCGGGTCAGGATCGGGTCTGACTGGGTCAGACTATAGCATAACCCTCACTGATAATTACAGCCATAAAACACTTTACTGTCAGTAAATGGCTTCTGAGAGCACGAAAGAGATAAAAAGGGTCAATAATTCATAGATTTGAGCTCTAGCATACTTCAACGAAGGTGTTCCTTGAGTACTAGATTTAAATACAGTGGGATGTGAAAGTTTGGGCAACGTTGTTAATCGTCAAGTTTTTCCTGTATAAATCTTTGGTTGTTACAATAATAAATGTCAGTTAAATATATCATATAGGAGACACACACAGTGATATTTGAGAAGTGAAATAAGGTTTATTGGATTTACACAAAGTTTGCAATAATTGTTTAAACAAAATTAGGAAGGTGCATAAATTTGGGCACCACAAAAGAAATTAAATTAATATTTAGTAGATCCTCCTTTTGCAGAAATTACAGCCTCTAAACGCTTCCTGTAGGTTCCAATGAGAGTCTGGATTCTGGTTGAAGGCATTTTGGACCATTCCTCTTTACAAAACACCTCTAGTTCATTCAGGTTTAATGGCATCCAAGCATGGACAGCTCTCTTTAACTCACACTACAGATTTTCAATTATATTCTGGGGATTCTATAGTCTGGGGACTGAGAAGGCCATTCCAGAATGTTGTACTTGTTCCTCTGCATAAATGCCTTAGTGGAGGGTCGTTGTCTTGTTGAAAAATCCAGCCCCAGCACAGCTTCAGCTTTGTCACTGATTCCTGGACATTGGTCTCTAGAATCTGCTTATACTGAGCGGAATCCATGCGTCCCTCAACTTTGACAAGATTCCCAGTCCCTGCACTGGTCACACAGCATGATGGAACCACCACCATATTTTACTGTAGGTAGCAGGTGTTTTTCTTGAAATGATCTTCTTAGAGCTGTGGAACAGAGGGCAGTTCAGCGAAACCAGGAGGCCTGTAAGTTTCGGGACCCAATGATATTTTCATGTTTTGTTTACAATTTATTGGCTCAGTTCAGGTGTCCTTTAACCTTTAAAGCCCACCTGCCATGCCAAAAAAAAAAAGCTGAGCACTCATGAGTATATTTTATACAATATAGATGCACTCCTTTTTAAATTGAGCATCTAATGTCCAGGTATTTGCAGATGAATATTCTGTTGCATTATTCATGAAATGACTAACCAATCTGTTACTGATTTTGGAGGCACAGCTTCCTCTCACCTCAATTTCTCCTGTGGCTGGTTAGCTAATCATGTGACGCCAGAGTTACAGCAGCCAGCAAGTTTTTCCTCAAAGGATCCTGTTATTTTAGGTTTAATTAAAAATAAGTGTTGGCAAATAAAAGCAACCACATTTCTTAGTGTTATTCAGATTGCACACCACTTTGGCTTCTGGGACCCAGCATTCAATAGCATACAAATACTGCTGTTAAGAATTCTCCATGCCTCCTAACCACACCCCTTTTGGGACATGGAGAGAGCAAAAGTAATGCATTATTGCCTGTTCAATGTATTCGTTTTAATGCAGTTTGTGGAGATGGCTCTGTCACTTCAGAGGAAATTTGTGTTCTCTGCACTGTTCCAATCTGCTCTACATCTCCTGCCCAGTCTCTTGCCTTGTGTTTGCCAAAAGCATAAGAGAAGATAGAGGTTTACAGAGGCCAGGGTGCCCAAGGTCTTATGCGCTATTGCAGTAACGTGAAAGATCATTTCTACTGGGCTGTTATTGGTTGACAGACATCCTGTTTCTCCAGTTTTTGCAATATTGTTTTCACACGCTATAATAGTGCCAAACTAACATCTAGTTAACCACATAAAGCTGTAACAGGATACATCACACTACAGGGAATGGACTTAATTTCAGTAGATACAACCATCTATACCTCACACAGCCTCCTTATGCACAGCAAAATTACACATTCTAAAGATATTATCTTTTAATTATTAGAGGTCTGTGAGAGATCACAGGCTTACAAAGAGCAAATGCAATTAAAAAAGGGCCATAATCTATGCCACCCCAATCTCAAAAAGCCTTCCAACCTCTATGTAGAAGAATGTTTATTTTTTTCAGAGAAGTGGATGTGAGAATGCAGTGCTGGTGTTTGTAAACAGTATATGTTGGCCACTGTATTATTCTGCATTCTGCCGCAGGGGGTGCAAGCGCCTCATACTTGTCATCATGGCAGATGCAAGCACACTACTGAAATGTTGACAAGGATTGCCTTCTCTTGTATGCCTCATAATATAACTATTTACTGTCTGCGACATTTCAAGAGTTTCATTACTGCCATGTGAAAGAATGCTGAAGAATATGGTGGTTCAACTGAAGTTTCAGACATGACTATGTATGCCGTTCAAGAACACCAGCACTACATTCCATTGTCTAATGCCCCCAAAAGAGACACTAAAGAAGCTTCATCTATTTCTCAATCAGCCTTCAACTAATGCAGATCAACTCTCTGATGTAAGGCAATCACAAAAAGTTTCCGCGTTTCTAGTTGTTCCCTGATGTAGTTGTACAGATGAGTCACTCAGAAAGAGTTATAGCTGGGCTATCAGCACTACTACCTGGTAAACCAGTAGTTAAACAGCAGTAGCCTTCATATTTTCCAAATTGCCACACATCCAGATAATGGAATTTGAGCATTTTAAAGAGTAACTGTCAGGCTGCAAAAGCTAATTTAAACCTCTATTCTCCTGTGTTAAACAGTTTAGAAGGAAGCCAAAAAGGCAATACTGAAGTTAAAAATCTCTCTTACTGTGATGTGTGCTGAACAGCAAGGCTGTTATTCCCAAGCTCGTAAGGAGGCCGGCAGGACGAATACCAGATACTGCAAAGCATTCTGGGGCTGCCTCTTCTCCCCACTGCACTACCTTGGGTCATCCCCTTCATTTCCCTATCACGCCCTAAGGCTGCTTTCACAGTGAGAAATTACAGGTTCATGTTACAGCAGCTTCTAACAGCAGCCTAAACTTACAGCACTGAAAAATCACAGGGCACATGTTCCGTTAGAGTATACTGCATGAGTCCGCTATTGTTCCTAGCCACACAGCTAATTAATATTCACTGCACAGTAGTGTTGTCCTGTGCATGAGTCCGCTATTGTTCCTAGCCACACAGCTAATTAATATTCACTGCACAGTAGTGTTGTCCATTAGGATCTTCAGTGTTCTCCCCAGAATTTTTTTCCAGCCGGGTGGCATGAAAAAGTAGCCGGGTGGCATGAAAAAGTAGCCGGGTGGGGCGAGATGAAAATGCAGGGCAACTCTGTTTACAGCATAGGAGGAGGTGAGGAGGTGAGCCGATGACAGCCGGGTGGTCACCAAATCTAGCCGGGTGGAGCACCCGGCTAAAAGAGCCTGGGGAGAACACTGATCTTTTTTGTGAGTCAAATCATCAGAAAGCAGGGAGGATATGACATCACAATTGGCTTCATAGGAGACAAACATGGAACCTGCCATGAGCTGTCAGGAGCATTATTCTCTGCAAATACTATATAAAAATTCTGTGAAATCCAAACGTGGACAGTGAAATGCATATGTAATGTAAGTACAGCCAATCTTTAGCTACTGATATATGTGTTTTTTTCTCTGAGACCCTATACCTAACAGCTCCTATTTAAAGATAGGGAATTTGAGAGAAAACTCAAAGAATGTATCTTAATCCCCCAAACTGATGTGTATTACCTAGAGAGAGTACGTAAACAGTAATAAAAACCTGCAGTTTTCTTGTTCATGAGCAACAGGAAGTGAATGAAATCAACAGTAACAAATCCAGCAGTAGTTCTGATCCTTCCCTACTCCAATACAAAGCTCCACAAAATTAAGAGTGGACTGGGCGAATCTATGGTTGAAATAACAAACCCATTTAAAGAGACCCTGTAATGGGCAGGCATATATAATAATCCCATGCCTACTATCCAAATGCAGTTTAATTTTGCGTTAATCAGGTGCAACATGACCGTCTTATGCCATGGGGTAACACCACTGCGTGTCAAACACTGACCAAAATGGCACTTGTGGCCAAGAGACGGGATGCTGACCTGCTCCACAAGCGCACAGTTCAGCTGTCCATCTGAAAGGGGCCTTAAAGCAAGCCTGAACTAAAAATTAAAATCAAAATAAACATCACATGTCATACTCGCTTCCTGTGTAGTCTGCTCAACAACCTCTTTCTCCTCTCACGAGTCCTTGCTCTGACAATTCAACAAATTTAGTTTGAAGTACTGAACTCAGGCAGGTTTTAACTGATATGACTGAGCAAAAATCAGCTTCTGGTTGGCAATACTTCTCTGGATTAAATGATTACAATGCAAGTTTATGACCGGTTCTCTTTAAGCAAATATCTATTTATTTCAATGAAATTCCAGCCCTCATGGCTTAAATCAAAACAGATAATTGACGCTTTACTGTTTTTTTGAAATTATGTCTAATCAGATATCCAGTCTCAACACGTACCTACATTCCATGTCTGGGTTTTTGATACAATTATGGAATGTGTTTATACTTTGAACAAACTCTGCAATTCATATTATTTATCAAAAACAAAATATGCAAGGATAAGTAGACTAAGTGCAAAACAGCAATAGATTTTATTTTCCCCCAGAGAATCTGAAACGCACTGTGCAGCTTACAGACAACCTTCACTAGTGAAGGAAATAACCTGCATGGTGCAATTTAACTTCACAAATAAAATGGACTTTTAGATTAATTTCTTATTATGCCTTCTGTGGGCTACTGCGCATGTGCAGGAAAAGTACAGTTCAAGGGAAGCATATTAAACAATAACACACTAACACAGCTGTATAAGAAAATACAAAACTAACTTTATTGTTAATCAAAACTAATCATAGCAAACAATTTATATTTGACCTTGAGTGGCCAACCCACTCACACGTATACATGTAATTAATGCGCCAGGAAATTTGGGCACAAGGCAAAGCTGAAAAATGGCTCACACTGCTCCTGCAAAAGTCCCATCGGCGGTAATTACTATTTCCTCTCCAGGCTGCTGTGCACTCTGGGGTAAGACGTAATTCAGCAGCCAGCTATTGCTGGCGGCCGATTATGCTGTTTTCATAGTAATTTGGGCTCTTTTTTTGAAGGCACCCAAATAACTGAGCGCCGCAATAGCTGTAATTCACATTACAGCCTTTGGCGGTAAATGGTGAGCCCAAATTTCCTGTGTCATTTTTGCCTGACTCGGCTCATACACCATGCTACCCAGACATACACATCACAACTGCACCTAGGCAACGGCAAATAACGCACTTGGCAGAGGAGGTCCCAATAGCCACCTCGTCCGAGCACTGAGAGTGTGTACAGGGCTTAAAGTGGACCTGAAGGGTGAAAAAAGTGCTCCAAATGGGTACTTGCTTAAGTAGAGGGAATCCTACAAAAATCATCCAACTCCTCAGATTATGAAACCACCGACTCAGACTCCAACTCCAGGCACCCAAAAATACTCTGACTCCTCGACTCCAACTCATACTCCACAGCCCTGTGTTATACACCAGATCTAATTTGTATGGTGCATTAACTAACCTGACTCCTTGGATTTGTCCAGCCCTGGGGTAAAGCTGCCCCATATTAGGGCTCAAACTCACTAGCAGGCTTTTTTAAGCACTAGTGATTTGAAAAAGCTCTTGCTAATGCAATGCTATGGGAGGATTTTTATAAAATCACATCGCTCAAGTGGGATCACACCCATAGCATTACATTAGTAAGAGCTTTTCAAATCACAAAGCGCTCAGAAAAGCACTCCTACTGGGTTCCAGGCCTTACTCCTTATCAATAGAGCATTTATAATCCACTATGGTGAGACCAGATATCCCACTGGCTCTCTATTATTCACAAATCCAGTACCTCCTCACTGTCTGTAGTTTGCAGACATGCACCACTGTACACTAGTATTGATGTATGCCTGTCTGCTAGTCTGACAGCTTCCCTCTACTCTGCTCGCAAATCTTCAACTGCTGTCTACATCCGTGTGTGACAGGATTACACGAATATATCTGTGATCTGTAAACTGCAACAAATTTGATCACTACTCTGTAATCCATTATTGTTCCCAGATGACTGAGAATCAGACCCGACGTGTAGATTACACACATGTAAGTACTGCAGTTACACATAGCTATTGGGCAGCAATGAGGAGTTTGCAGTGCAAATAACTGGGGCCTAGCAAATTCATAGACAAGGCGACCAACAACACTGTGTCTATTGTATGTGTATTGACTGCTACTCATTGGAACAATAGCCAGCTAAAGAGATCTCCAATACCTTCAGGGGAGAACAAAAATTCAGTAATGCTTTAAAATTGCATTTTTGAATGATGGCAATTTGGAGTTGATTTGGCATATTTATATTATAAGTACACTTATGTTTAATCTACATATCTTTGCAGCGAGAAGGAATCAGTACGGCATTCAGTGCAGCTTCTTCCAGACACTGTATGGTGATTCAGATCCTTTTCAGCTGTCTTGTTCAATGCTATGAAAGCAGCTCTTTCTCTTCCTCCAGTTCTGTACTTCTCACAGCTGCATCATTTCTATTACTTTGTAGTGCCGGATCTTCAGGGACAAGCAAACGCTGAAATATACATGGATGAGGAGCTCAGAAGTGACAGCCCCGCTCCGCAGATGCCTTCTCCTTGTATAAACTTGCTAAAGAGCTCCTTAAACCCTCCTGACAGGATGAAGAGAACCCCACTCTATATAGCTGGACAGAAAGGCACGGGAACGGTCAATTAAAATCCGTATAAAGTTTTTGAATTTGCTCATATTATGAGATGTTTTTCAAGGCATTTATATATACAACCGGTGCAGGCAAATTTGGGCGCTGGGTGAAGCTGAACGATGGCTCACACTGATCTTGCTATACTCCTGCCCCAAAACTACTCCCCAACTAACATGTGGCTATTGCTTGCATTCGAATAACACAGTTTTTACTGTAATTTTGGCTTCGGCTACTGCTGGGGCCCAAATGATACAGTCAGCGCTGCTATGGCTGCAATTGGCATTACGGCCTATGGCGTCATCCAAATCCCAGCTTTGCCCAAATTAGCGGTTGTGTTTTTAAAGTAAACTGTCCACTGAAGACAGACATTCAAAAATTCAGCAAATATTTTTAAATATGTAAGCCCTCCTTCAGGCACATCCGTTTTTCTAGTCCTGCTTAAAGAGGAACTCCAGCCTAAACAAACATACTGTCATTAAGTTACATTAGTTATGGTAATTAAAATAGATAGGTAATATAATCTCTTACCCACCCTGTCAATGTTTGATTTCATGAGGGCAGCCATCTTTTTGGTTGAAAGGAGGTGACAGGGAGCATGAGACACAGTTCCAACTGTCCTGTGTGCTGATCACCCCTCCCAGTTGCTAGGCAACGTGAACAACAACATAGGAAATCCCATCAGGCTTTGCATAGCATCAGGGGAAAAAACGCCCGTCAGTTTTCTTTGATGGGTGGAGCTTAGCAAAAAAAAAATGCAGCTAAAAATGATGCTTTGGTAAGAAAAACAAAGTTCTGATGGTGTGAAACTGTTAAAGAAACGCCAAGCCTTTTCAGTTCTGCTGAGTAGATTTTTAGTCCGGAGGTTCACTTTAAGCTGGCCATACACTTACAAATTTCTGCCCAATGTTCCAAAACGATCTATTCCTCTCTAAATATATTCGAATCACAAGGAATCAATTCCTACCACACACTGCACATCAATTTCTAATACAGCCCAGCTGGGAATCTATTGAAAATTCATGAAATATGTTGGCACCTTTAGAAATACAATAAATAAACCGGAGCATTGCACTGTTGCAGTGCAAAACTATGGACCTTCAAACTACCAATGCTCTCGCCCCATCCCCGATCAACGCACATTTTCCTGTCCTGTCCAATCAATACTTTCGCTTGATTGTTAGTCAAAATCCATAAAAATTCTATCAATCTGATATTTTTGGGGAATCGATTCCCAACAGATGAATTGAGTCTGTAGGGAATTAAATGGAAAATCTGATGAGGGTATGAGCATCTTTACAGTGTGCATGCAACTTGATTAACCAAATGTAAAATATTGTCTTACATTGCAGCAGATTTCTGTCCCGGTGTTGTGTCTGATTGCGCTGCCTGTTAATTTGCGCTGCCCCGCATGCACAGTAGGAGATGTGCAGTCACAGTTCCTATTTAATTGTGCTGCTGGTGGTAAAATATTAAAGATCTCTGCTTCTACACATCATACACTCCCCAAATTTTTGAGGGTAGGGAGGGGACCCCCCGAGCTACCTCTATGCTAAATTGCAGCCCCCAAGCCCCACTGGTTCCCGAGATAGGTTTCTGTAATCTATCTCCTGAACCAGCGGGGCTCGGGGGCTGCAATTTGGCATAGAGGTCGTTCGGGGGATCCCCTCCCAACCCTGAGAATTTGAGGAGTGTATGATGAGTGGAAGCGGAGATATTTACTATTTTACCACCAGCAGCATAATTACCTTCACACTGAGCATGCGTGCTACTCAGTGTGGAAGGGAGCTTCCGGGCAGCGCAATCAGACATTACACCGGCTGCCAGCTCCTGCTTGCTTGGACTGTTCACACCAGATTGACCAATAAAGGAGAATGTCCCACCTCCTCACTAAATAACCATCCTCTATTGGCTGCTGGAGACTGACAAAAAGGTCAGCCGAGTGTAGAGGAGCTTCACTACCACCACTAGCTTTCTGCTTCTTCATAGACTTCAGCAACATTCAGGTAGCAAAGCTATATTTTCTGATAGATACGAATCACCAATAGTGATGGGTCTCATGATCTCTTTAGAAACAGACAGCACTATTTGGTGGGCAAAATGGTTAAGTGAACGTTCTCATTTTACTGTCCCTTTCTTTCTTTTCAAAACATTTGAATGTGGTTGTTCGTCAATTACATTGATACAACTCCTGTATGTCCTTAAAGGGAAGGTGCAAGCAAAATAAAAAAATGAGTTTCACTTACCTGGGGCTTCTACCAGCCCCATGCAGCCATCCTGTGCCCTCAAAGTCACTCACTGCTGCTGCTCCAGTCCGTTACTGGTTCAATGCGTACATTTTTTTGCGTTGCACCACTAACGCGTAAAAATGTATGTGTTAATATCCCTGCACTAGCGGGAATGCGTAAAAATGTACGCAATGCGTCCCGCCGACCTCCGAGGTCGGCAAGCTGCCAGCGGGGGACTGGAGCAGCAGTGAGTGACTACAAGGGCACAGGATGGCTGCATGGGGGGGGTAGAAGCCCCAGGGAAGTGAAACTCATTTTTTTTATTTTGCTTGGACCTTCCCTTTAACATTTTACAAAAAACACGGTTTTCAAAAAACAAATACAAGGCACAGGTATTGACATCTGTAAAAAGAAACCATTGCACAACTGGCAAGTACAAAAGTGCCATAGCAGTCAAACTAGGCCATATAGCGTAGCTGGATAGGAGCCCCCTCACCAGTCACTTTCTGCAGCACAGACGTTATGGTTTTGCTGCCCAAAACAATTTGTGATCACTTTGGCCTATGTCTTGAGGTTGCAGCAGTCTGTCAGTCAGAGACACTAACTGACTAATGATACATTCCACAGTGACTGATTCCCAGGTGCAAAAGACAGGCTTTTCCTGTACAGACAACAACATGACAGCTGAAAACATCTTCATTTTTTTTTGTCTGTCAAAGGTTTAATGTTTTTACATACCATTAGATTGCTGTAGGTGGCAATCTTTGCCTGGAGTGTAGTCTGTGTCCTGCAAACTTGTCATTAGAAAAGCAGGATGATGCAAGCCAAGCTGTAGCCCACAGAGCTTGCTATTAACACTGCAGGGAACAAGAGCTGTACAGAAGCGTGGCTCTAGTACCGCATACGTTTGCATGGTGCAGACGGAGCGGTTTCCAGTGGGCGGGGTTAGAGATATTTGCGAACAGCTATGGGCAGGCTGGCCCCGTACTACTTCCAGGTCGCAATGTCCCAGAGTAGAATGGATGCCCGTGGCCGCACGCTTCCATTAGTACGCATGCCCAAGCCTGGCGGTGTGCGTCCTTGATTGCGCGCCTGTGGCTGGGCATGCTTTGCGCGTGTGTGACGTCACAACGCGTGCCCTCCTACAGACGCGCAATCAAGGACGCACTTCGCCGGGCCTAGGCATGCGTACTAATGGACGCATGCGGCCACGGACACGAGTACTACTCCGGGACATAGCAACCCCGAAGTAGTATTGCCCATTGATGTTCGATGGTGAGCAGTTCACCAACATCTCTAGGTGGGGTAAGTAGGAGAACAAAGCACCTGCTTGTTATAATAATTGGCACACTGGATATTTCAAGTGAACCGGAGATGAGAGCGATATGGACGCTGCCAGATTTCCTTTTAAACAATACCAGTGGCCTGGCAGCCCAGCTGATCTATTTGGCTGCAGTAGTGTCTGAATCACACCAGAAACAAGCATGCAGCTAATCTTGTCATATATGACAATAATGTCAAAAACTCCTGATCTGCATATGCTTGTTCAAGGTCTGTGGCTAAAAGTATTAGAGGCAGAGGACCAGCAGGAGTGCCAGGCAACTGGTATTGCTTAGAAGGAAATAAATATGGCAGCCTCCATATCCCTGTTGCTTCATGTGTCCTTTAAACAAGCTTGGGGGACATCTGTACTCACAGTATATTCTTGGTCATCTAGCTTGTTTGCGTAGGAAGCTTTTGATCTGTGTGAAGATGGACTTTACAGTTTGTAGTTTAGTAGGGCTGAACGATTTTAGGAATAAATTGAATTGCGATTTTACTGTCAGAAATTGTGATTTAGATTCAATTCACGATTTTCTTCAAATCAAGCTTTAGCACTAAAATGACAATGTACAGTAACATTTACAAACATGCACTGACAGTAAATGACATCATACTATCAAATCAAATTGAAAGTATGATGTAATTTTCTGTCATGTTTGTACATGTTACTGCATTGTGAATGTATTGCTATTAAACTAATGCAAACGTGTGTGACCGAAGGAGACGGGGGTTAAGTTTAGTTAACCAGTCCAGAAGTGCTGATCCTATGCATATCATTCTCCTCATCATGAAAAGTGTTGGCTCCTGTTTACCCAGCCTCTCCTGTGCCCCCACACCCATGCCTGATAACAACCCACAGCCAGCACAGCTGCTGACACCACGTACGCACATACAGGACTTCATGCATACAATACACTGGCGTAAACTGTCTATAGGCGACCGGTCAGCGCTGCCTCCCACCCTAACAGCGGAGCGGTATAAAAACAGCACAAGAGATTTGGGTGCAACCGGCGCCACCATAGGCCATACTAGGAATCGCTCAATGAGTGATTTGGACTTGTGCAGGAGCAGGGTGAGCTGTTTATCGGCTTTGCCCTGTGCTGAAATCTCCCGACGGCAATGTAATAGGCATGCGCTAACAGAACCCTGGCAGCAGTATATATGACATCCCCCGTATGCTTCGGGAGAACTGCAGTGATGTGCGCCTCAGCACTCACCACACCAGCCCAACAGCGAGCTTGGCCAGCAACCCACGTCTTCATACATTATACCCCCCCTCCCTCCCCCGCTGTGCCAAGCACTGGCCAATACAGCTCTCGCAATGCAACTGCCATCCAGCTACCCGCGCTCACCACTCCTCATCATGCAAAGTGCTGGCTGCGCTCCACTTTACTACAGCGTGCTTCCTCCTTCCGGCCGGAAGAAGGCAGCGCGCTGTAGAGATGTGGAACGCGGCCAATACTTCGCGTGTGAGGAGAATAATTATATGCATGGAAAAAAAAACCCCACTGATTTGACAATTACGTAATCGTCTTGCCCCATATTGGTTTTAAAATGGTATATCGTTCAGCCCTAATTTATAAATCTATAGCACATTAAAAAAAAAAATCAACTTTTAAAGCGGTTTAAAGAGACACTGAAGCGAAAAAAAATATATGATATAATGAATTGGTTGTGTACTATGACTAATTACTAGAAGGTTAGCAGCAAAGAAAATATTCTCATATTTTTATTTTCAGGTATAAAGTGTTTTTTTCTAACATTGCATCGTTCTCTAATATGTGCAGATTACACAACACTCAGAATTCAAAATGATTCTTTCAGAGCAGTCTGTGAACTAATGACCTCTCCTCTGGCAGAGGAAAAGTAAAAAATTAACTAACAGTTGAGATAATAAAAGTCAGATAACAGCCCTCTCCACGACTTTGAAAGTCCTAGAAATGAATGGCTTTTTTGCATAGAGATAACAACTGGAGTTTCTTAACTCTTCCTGTACTGGAAACAATTAGACTGATGTATCTGATCTTAATGTTTTATTTCTTAGCTGTACTACACATACAAATCATAATATCATAATTTTTTTTTCGCTTCAGTGTCTCTTTAAAACTCTGACAAATTTTTCAACAAAAATGTGTTTTCCTACTTTTTATAATCCATACAATTATTATCATATTTACTTTTGCGCACAAGTATTATTATTAATTTAGACATAACTTCCCAACGTTCAGTTAATTTATTTTTAAAGCTGCTGGTGCATTTTATTCATAACTGTTGTAATTCTGTTGTGAATGCAGACATCAGTGATTTCTGACCTTCACCCCAGGACTCATCAGCTGAAGTCCTGCACAGCCAGAGAATGTTTACATAAATGTATCAAGTAAAGAATGTGTACAAAAGATAAGCTTAACAGCAGTTCCAATGCGTTCTCCCTGCAGAAAAGTCAGCCCTGTGATGTAACCCTTTGAATGCGGTTTTACTTAATTGTGTTAGTATATTATATGCTGTAAATAATCTTTTAGAGCAAAGAAAAAAGTCTGGGTTATATTCCGCTTTAAAGTAGAATTCAAGGGACAGAAAAACAGCCCATCGACATCCACCCACTGCAGATTATTGGTTACAGAATTAAATAAAATATCCATTTAGATACCCTAAGACTGAATTTGTAGTCTGAGACTTCTGCAGGCGGCTTCCACTGCCTATGGAGGAGGAGTACTATGCTACAGGCTAGTGACAAAGTACCACAATAAAGCAGAATTCATGAATATTTTCCTTTAAATGAGTCTTCCCCACCCATCATCACAGTGGAAAATATTTGTAAAAAAAAAAAAAAAAAAGAAATGCTTGTAAACATCTGTTTGAAAAGTTGAAACTTGGGTTTCCACTAAAGGAGATACAGAAAATATCTTCAATGAATCAGTGCATGAAGGAACCAATAAGAGATATGAGCTGGAACATTTGAAGTGTTTGTGTACTACAATTATCTTCTACAGCTCTGCTACACTAATACTGGGTATACCCAACACAAGACAACACCTTCAAGGTTTTTGTTTCTGGGGATGTTTAAATAAGTTATGGGATAAAAGCCAATAATTTATTTTTGAATCTGGCCTTGTAGAAGAGCAAAAGAACAGGGGGACACGGAGGTCGATGTAATGTATTAGGTCATCACAACAGGAGGTTGTCAAGTATAGAGAATACACTCAAGTGTGAGCTGCTGTGAGAAGCAACCACTCGTAGAAGCAAGTGGGAAAATACAGTTCCCACTCTGCCTTGTGTTAGGTTAAGGTTGTGGCTCCAATTTTTTTCTTTAAACTTTTGGAAATGTTAAGTTAAAGTTAAACCTCTAAAGCCCAATCTACAAGATACGATTCTTTGTACGATTCGATTACGATTCTATTTACGATCCGATTAAATCCGACATGTTCGATCAGGATTTGATTCAATTCAATTTGCCATTGCAAAACAATGGCAAATCGAATTGAATCGAATCCTGATCGGACATGTCGGATTTAATCGTATAGTAAATAGAATCGTAATCGAATAGTACAAAGAATCGTATCGTGTAGATTGGGCTTAAGAGGGGTGACTGGGATACTATGTAGAGTGACTATGTAGAGTGCCCAAAAATATTCTAAGAACAATTAAGTCATAAACACACAAGGACCTATCTTCTAATCTAGAAGACTCACGTGTAAAGTTCAAAAGTATTTTATTTAGATTCAGCACTTCAGAGACAACAAATTTCGCAGTGTAAGCTGCTTCATGAGGTCAAATGCTGGGCTGTTAATAAAAGAGCTTTGTGGCTTGGGGTGCCAGATACGTCTGGCTGCTCACTTCTCTATTTAAAAAGTACCTCAAAGTAAAGAGAGGCAAAAGGTGTCCAGTGACAGTGCTGTATATTTAAAGAGAATCTGTACTCTAATATTCTTACAATAAAAAGCATACCATTCTATTCCTTATGTTCCCCTGTGCCCCTCTGTGCTGTTTCTGTCACTCCCTGCTGCAATCCTGGCTTGTAATTAACAGTTTTAGGCAGTGTTTACAAACAAATGACTGGCTTCTAACCAGAGTATCATAGGCTGAGAACAGCTTACTGTGTGGATTCATGCAGAGCTTGGAGGGGGTGTGTAAAGCTTCTGCCAATGACAAGCAGTGCTGCACATTCCACACATTCCAGCCTCTTGCCGACAGACACGACAGAGGAAAGAAGATAAGATTTATTACAGAGACAGTGCAACTAGAAAAGGTTGCAGTAAGACAGACCACATCAGAACAGGTATAGGAACTTATAGAATAGAAAAAATAAGGCTCAAAATTTTGTTACAGTGTCTCTTTAAATACAGAAAGTGAACAGTGATGTCACTTCCTGTATACAGCCCTGTCATCAGGAAACGCTCGCCTCTCTTCCCTGCGGATCCCCACTGATATGAGTTCTAAAGTATGCCGCCGGGCAAGCACAGCGTGCAAGGGGGATCAAGATTTTGTGGAGGACAGGTCTCCTACTCAAGTTACGAGAAGCACCACCCCAGAGCCTAAGGCACGGGGACCTATGTGCCCCCCCAAATCTGGTATTCCACACCTATTCCCAGACCCGTATCACCAGGACAAGTTCAGGAAATTGGCATGTTGGAACACGCCCCTCTGACAAGACACTGCAAGGCATGTGTAACCAGGTTTAGACGCAGTACCCCTTCCCTTAAAGGGACGCTTAAGCCAGGAATAAACAAATCAGCTTTACTTGCCTGAGCCTTCTACCGGCCTCCTGCAGCCGCCCTGTGCCCTCGCAGTCATTCATGAAGCCTCTGGTCCCCCGCCGCCAGCTAGTTTTGTTTTCGCTGACAGGCCCTGACAGAGAGTCGGCGGGCTTTCTGCGCCTGCGCAGGCCTGGCCACGCGTATCCTTTGTCGTGTCCCTGACCGCAATAGCGTCCTGCACAGGCGCAGGACGCTATTGTGGATGGGAATGGAAAAAAAAGTGTGGCCAGGCCTCTAATCGAAAACAAAACTAACTGGCGGCAGGGGACCGGAGGCTCTGTGAGTGACTGCAAGGGCACAGGGCGGTTGCAGGGGGCTGGTAGAAGCCAAGTAAAACTGTTTTTTTTAAATTTCTGACTTAAGTGTCCCTTTAAGCACCAGAAGTGTTGGGGCAGGAAGTGTCCAGCAGTCACATAGCTGCACGTTCAGACTCCTAGCATTGTAGCACAGGAGCCAAGGTAGTGGATGTTTTATCCTAAAGGTGTAAAGCAAGTGGGGAGACAAATTTGTACATCACCAACATCAGTGCTGTACAAGCTATTCACACTATATACAGAAAAGAGTAAAGAAAACAATTTTGCCACTAGATGGATAACTTAGCTAGAACTGAAAAATGACAATCCTCTTTACTGGGTTCAAACTGAATGATTGTCCCAAATGAAAAACAAAAGAAAACACAAGCAAGTTTTATAGCAAAGAACTCTGATACCTTGTTTGTAAAAATCTCAACAGACCTATGGTTCTCAAAGCAGGACTCCTTGAATTGAGTAAATTAGCCTTTTTATCTCACTTGAGCACCTGTCTCACAGAGAACATCAAATATTGGAGTGGATTTGCTGAAATGGCAGTGCAGAGGAGTGAAATGTGGAAAACTAATACACACAATCCATCACAATCCCAGACACTCTCTCCCTGCGACTACAATGGCATTTAAAAAATATGTTTCTCAGAGATCTGCTGTATCTCTGTAAAAGTCCAAGATCATAAGTAACTCACTGCAAGTCTTTTGTGTGTATGACATATAAAAATGGCTGACACGTCATGCTGGGACTTGCAGTTCCATAGAGACTTGCATATGAACAGATGGAGCCACATGACATGCTATCACCTGGAAAACTCTTGACAATCTACTTCAGAGCAATAATAGTTTAAGTTAGAGACTCTGTAACAAAATTTTCAGCCTTATTTCTTCTATCCTATAAGTTCTTATACCTGTTCTAATGTGCTCTGGCTTACTGCAACCTTTCCTAGTTGCACAGCGGCTTTATTATCTCTGTTATATAATCTAATCTTTCCTTTGTCAGCTTTGTCGGCTGAGGCAGGAATGTGCTGCTTGTGATAAGTAGAAGCCCTCCAAGCTCTGTATGAACCACAGACTGAGCTTCTCTCAGCCTATCACATGCTGGTTAGCAGCCATGTCTTGTTTGTAAACACTGCCTAAAACTGGCAATTACAAGGCAGGATTGCAGCAGGGAGTGGCAGAAACAGCACAGAGGGGCCAAGGAGAACATAATGAATAGAATGGTATGCTTTTTATTGTAAGAATTTTAGAGTACAGATTCTCTTTAACCACTTAAGGACCAGGCCATTTTTACCTGATCTGTGTTGCGTGGGCTCTCCAGCCCACAGCACAAATCAGGATAGAGCTAGGGCGACCAGACTTCCCCCCCCCCTTTTTTCCCCAGGGGGGAAATGTCCTGCTGGGGGGGGGGGGGGGGGGGGGTCTGATCGCCGCCGGCTATTTTCGTTTTGCGGGGGGCTCCTCAAAGCCCCCCTCCGTAGCGAGTTTCGGCCTCCTTGAACTTCCCTCCCTCCCCTCCTTCCACTGGGCGGCGCAGGACGGAGATCCGTCCTGCACGGCCTCTAATAGGCTTCAGCCTATAAGACTGCGGCGATCCCTGGCCAATCAGAGGCTGGGGATCGCCAATCTCCTTTATGGCGCTGCTGCGCAGCAGCGCCGTATGATGTAAACAGCAGAGATTTCTTCCCCGCGTGTTCACAATTAGCCTGCGAGCCGCGATCGGAGGCTCGCAGGCTGTTCACGAGACACCCTCCGTGAACGGACATGGAAAGGCCGCTCGAACGAGCGGCCGTTTCCATGGGAAACCACTTGCGACCTGCCTATCGGCATTAGGCGGTTATTAAGTGGTTAAGGGTGGGGGCCAGTTTAAAGCTTTGTACTTTTAACAATGAAAGGAATTTTGCAGCTGTACTTATTAAATGCACTATGCAGTAATATCCTAAAGTGCATTTAGTAAATTAACACTACTTGCAGTGTGTATAACACTATTGTTCCAGGTTCCTATTCTATAGCAGCCTTCAGGGTATTCATTGCACATCCTGTGCACCTGTTCACTGTAAGCTTGTACAATACATGCTGCTTATACTCTGAAAAAGAAGTGCTATACACAACCTGGAATTACATTGCATTCAAGGTCTCATGAGAAACACTGTTCACAAGGGGGAAAGGAAAGGCCAGAAGAGTCACATGCCAACAGAGTTACTACACAGGCTGTCGGACAGAAGCAAAAACTATGACTGTAGAGTGGCTGTAGCAGTGCCACAATGTGACGACAGAGATATCTTGCGGTAAAGTCACTAAAGTAGCTGCTAATCCTCTGGCTGCTGCTGAATGTCAACTTGGAAGTGTTACGGTGAGGATGTGTCTACTATGAAATTATAGACGATGGGAATTTTTTTTACCCTTCAGTTTGTGGATAGAGCAGGGAAGGGTGGAACATCTGTCTGGGCTTATTGCTGTGTTCCTGTTAGGAAGATTTCCCATCACTTCCTACTGTGTCACTGACAGAATAGAGTGAGGAGACATTTCCGGCAGATACAGAAGAAAAAAAAAAAAGCCATTTTCAGTAGTATGGAGAAGGACAAGATCCATAGTCAGTCTATTTGTTGTCCCTGTAGGTGACCTTAAAGAGACTAAACAACAAAGTAACAACACTTTCAGCCTTATTTCTTCTATCCTATAAGTTCCTATACCTGTTCTAATGTGCTCTGGATTACTGCAGCCTTTTCTAGTTGCACAGTGGCTGTGTTATCTGTTATATAATCTAATCTTCTTTCCTCTGACGGCTTTGTCGGGCTCAGGCAGGAATGTGCTGTCTGCTGTTATACAATGTGCAATAGTACCTGCCGGCCACAGAGTAGTTTCAATTATTGTGGGGAGTCCAGTGCGGTGAGAGGTCCATCAAACCCCTCATATGAGTTCCAATCAATCGTGCAATCCACATCGGACTCGACCCTCCATAGATGATTCAACTGATTTTTATTGTATCCATTAGCGGTGATATAGCACACTGAAAGCACAACGTTTCGGGCAAAGGCCCTTTCTCAAGTGCTCCACTTGAGCACTTGAGAAAGGGCCTTTGCCCGAAACGTTGTGCTTTCAGTGTGCTATATCACCGCTAATGGATACAATAAAAATCAGTTGAATCATCTATGGAGGGTCGAGTCCGATGTGGATTGCACGATTGACTGTCTGCTGTTATAGGCAGAAGCTATACACACCATCTCCATGCTCTGTGTGAGTCACAGACTGAGCTTCTCTGAGCCTATCACAAGCTGGTTAGTTTGTTTGTAAACACTGCCTAAAACTGGCAATTACAAGCCAAGATTGCAGCAGGGAGTGGCAGAAACGGCACAGAGGGGCCCAGAAGAACATAATGAATAGAATGGTATGCTTTTTATTGTAAGAATGTTAGAGTACAGATTCTCTTTAAGTCCAGTTTGGGGGAGATATTCACTTCCTAATGAATGGGCTTGTTTACATATGTGTTTCTGTGTCCAAAAACCTGAAAGCTTGCTGCTTTTTTCCTGGGCACTGCACTTTTTCCCATTATAGTAAAAACCCTGTTATTCAGCAGTCTCAAGCAACCAGAAAAACATTCTGGGCTTGAAAGACGCATAAATCTTCTTTTACACTTCTTTATAAACCTGTGTTACAATAAGCCTGTCCTTTGTCCTAATTTGTTTTTAATTACTGTATTTTAACATTAATACAGAGTTTATGGTAACTATACAGTGTGGGGTATAGTACTGTTTTTTTTTTAGTCAGGCCTATTTTTCACATCGACTCAAGCAACCAGAAACAACACTTATCCAGCATCAGCCAATACCCGTTGGTGCTGGATAATGGGGGTTTTAACTGTATAATGTACTGTAATGCGGCTGGAAACGCATACATTTTTATGCATCTGAATGTGCAGAAAAAAAAGTGTGAGCTTTTGAAGTCACCAATTACAAAAAAAATAACAAAGTGTATTGGGCAATGAATCACTAAACATGTTGCAGACCAACACAAAAAGGCCTGCTCAGAGTATTAAAACTTGCCTTTTAGGTCCAGTTCACAGCGGTCAGTTATGTTGTAGAATAATTCTGCATTCCTAATGGCAATTTTAACTCAATAGTGGTAGCTGGTACCACCTGCACCACCTATACACATAAAGAATGCCAAAAGGAGTTGTCCCTGCTATTACAAACAAGTGGCTGGATAGTGTACTGGTCAAGGGCACCGCCTTTGACATGGGAGACCATGGTTCGAATCCTGGCTAGGGTAAGTACCTATTCAGTAAAGGAGTTCAAGGCAAGACTCCCTAACATTGCAGGGTGGCCTCTTGAGCGTGTCCCTGTGGCTGCAGCGCTTTGAGTACGATAGGGGAAAAGCGCTATACAAATGTTCGCATTATTATTAAAGAGGTTCTCACAATATAGTTAACTAGAGAGTAAGTCCTGCTGCCCCAATTAATTTACATGTTATTGCCTGTAAAGCACCTGGTGTCATGAATCTCTGTAGTGTCATTTTTTTCTTTTAATAATTTCCTACTCATTCATGTAATAGTACAAAAGTAAAGTTCTTCATGAGACCCTGTAGTGCATCACTGCTTCTCTATCTGGTAGTAGGGTAGTATAGAGCTTTACTACCTCCCCAGCACAGATCATGCTATATACAGCCCCTGTGAGTCACCAAGGTTTGATCAGAAGATGGTTCAACAACGGTCTCCCTTCACCCCCCCTGTATGTTCGCCACCTACCCTTTGTATTTATGTAGAGTCTAGGCTATGATATCACCAGGGGGCCAGTAAGGTGGTGTAACTAGTGTGAGGGGTTGAGTATAGGTGTGGCATGGGCAAGAGAGGACATAGCAGCTTTTTGAATCTGGGAACCCTGACAAATTTCTGAAACTCATCTACTTTTAGTACAGGCTCATTACAACCGCCTACAAAAAGGATTCCCAGTGCTTATACTGTACAAGAAACCATACACATTTTGGGAAGGGCAAATGGTCACAACTGTCACCGTGGCTCACTTTAAGTTTTTTTTGCATAACATCAGCCTTGCTACAGTCTAAACACTAGACAGGGAGGCTGTAACCCATTACATGGGATTATACAGGGTCACATTAACATTCTTTGAGTCAGTAAAAATAACAAAGAAGAAATAATGTTCAGAAATACAGCTTAAATACCTTACATCAACTTGTGCTGATAAGGACTGAAATCCCCCCTTTATATTAGGCTTCTTAAACAGACAGTTTCCAATACCTGGCTCTCCACTGCAGTAGCACGTTGGTCAGCAGGTGTGTGCAGAGAACTAATTTCAGCTTAGGCCATGTCATACAGGCAACATCAACAAGTTGCTGCAACAAGCTGCTAGTGACTAGCTGCGTTTACTGGTAACTCCATTAACCTGCAATAAGTCTATCTGCAGCTGCAAATCACCCACACAACCCAAACCCTAGGAGTCTTGTCCGGGGGGGAAAAGACCAAATGAAGAGATGTGCACATCAGCTGCTCTGCTAACAAATAACAAGCTGGTGGCTACTAAAAATGGCAATGCTGTACTTTATTGCATTGTTCACTACAGAAATCCTTTATTCAACTGACCTGGTTACACTACTACAACATGTCACTTTTTAAAGTATGCTAAAAGCTTGTACCTAAAAACTATAAAGATTTTTTTTCTAGATGGTTATGGCCAGTGGCAGAGTTTTAGTTAGAGACACTGAGGTAGGAAGTAGGTTCACACTTGTCCCCTTTTTGTAAACTTTTTTTTATTTCTCCGTTTTGAGAAAAAATGCTTTTTTGCAGCCCTGGCCGTGGGTGAGTGGGCGCCATGCTGGAGGGGAGAGCAGGCAGGAAAGGGGGCAGCAGTGGGGAGAGTGGAGGGTCCCCCCCTTCCTCACCTAGGTACCCCTTCCCCACTCACCTTTCAGCTACTTTCTGTTTAAAATACTATAAAAATCAATGTTATAAAGCAAGCGGCGAGTGGGAAACTACTCACTTCCTTGCGCTCCACATCACTTCCTGTACTGCCGCCCTCTGTACTTCATTGGGCAACATACAGGAAGTGACGCGGCGAGCAGTGGAGCGCAAGTAAGTGAGTAGTTCCCCGCTCGCTTTATAATATTGATTTTTAAACTACTTAAGCAGAAACTACCTGGAGGGGGAGGGAGGAAGGGGAGACCCAGGTGGGGGTGGGGGTGGGAGGGGGTGGGGGAGGCGGAGAGAAACAACCCCCCTCCCCACCATCCGCTGCAAACCCCCCCTTCCCCTCCCGTCCTGGCTGCTACCCCCTCCAGCATGGCGTCCCCCTCCCCACCCAAAGGCAGGGCTGGAACACAGAAAACGGATCAGTTTCTATGTCAAAAGATGTCTGTGTAGATGGGGATCCGTTTTCCTATTGCCCTTCACTACTCCAGCGTGTATCAGGATCCATATGCGGCCCGTGAAAGTGCAGCAAATCCAGACCTTCCGTTCAGGATTTGAAAACGGGTCCCCCTAAATACAGACGGATCCGTTTTTCGTTTGCGTGAAGACGGCTGCTATCCTTGGCTCCAGTTTTGATCAGATTTTAAAAACTGAGTCACGGATACGTTTCCGGACCTAGTGTGAACCAGCTCTTACTGGAGTCATTCCAGCCCAAGGTGCTCAGGATTGCAAGAAACAAAAACATAGGAAAAGGGGCAAGTCCACGCTGATAAAGGTCCTGTGTTAGATGAGAGTAGAGGTTTAGAGTATCATAAATGCACATGTGTGGATGGTTCAAGCACACTGAAGAGCAGACAGGATGTAGTACCTTGTAACGCCTCCTTTGCTCTGGCCAGCTCCTGCTCTTTCTGCACCAGCTGGACCTTCAGCTCTGTAACTGACAGCACTTCTGCTGATCGGCTGTCGTGTGAGTCCTCCAGGTCTTTTGCTAACATTTCCTTCATTTGTCGGAGCAGGTGGACCTCATCTTGCAGCTGTGACACCTCTTCCCGTAGCAGCACTGCAAATGGCAAAGACATGCAAACATTAAAGAACTGTAAGCTATACCCCATGTATACCAGAAACATGAAGATTATTACTGAACTGTGAGAACTGTGCATAGTATTTGGAATCTGTTAAAAGATTTGTAATTTTGTCCAGCCAGTCCTGAGAATTTGGCAGTCCCTGGACAGCAGCGACCTCAAGTTTGCCCTCACAATGAATACAGCTTGGTCAACTTTCTATCCTTAGCCTAAAGATTGCTCATTTACTTATTACAGCCTTTAGATAGGTGAAACTGGGGAGAGGTGCTAAGTGAATGTGACCAAATTCCAAAGGACGCAATTAACCTTTTGCACACCGGAACCAACACAGACGAGTTATATAACATTCACAAAAATGTAGTTCATTCAAAATCCAGCCTAGGTTTTTGCAGTCCCAAATAGGTAGGTACACAGTTTTCTTCCAGCATTATACATGTTACAGGACCTTTTGTAGGATACAGAACAACAAAGGAGCCTCTGTGTAGTATTTTGCGACAACAAAGAATCATGCATGTTGTGAGGTGCATTGCAGTGCGGTAAGCCACCATACAAAGCAGCCGGTATACCACACTGCAATGCACTGCTGTGAATGTGGCCTAAGAAACAGGCACTGAATTTAAATGGAGTATGAATGCGCAAAGTATAGGGAATTGTGTTTCCAATGTTAGATGCGGTGCAGTGCATTACTCTAACTAGAATGCTAGCCTTGTCCTCTCAATATGGGATAGGCTGGTCAGGTAAGAGTAGGAACCTTTACTTGGCTTTATCTCCACTTCAATTAGTTTTAAGAATTGTAAAATAATTTTCTAAAATTTGTATTTGTGACAGTTTGTGGCCCTTTAAATGTCTCACACCTCCGTAAGGCTCTATCCAGCAATCGTCACGCTATAACTTCCTTGGCTTCCTGCCCTTACCCACAATCCTTTGCCAACTTGGGACAGTGTCCTAAACATCACCAGGCTTCCTGTCAGTGCAGAACCTGTTTGGATGGTTAACGTTACAAGTGTGAGCAATTAGAATAAATTATCGGCCAATTACTTTTCTGTGATTCATGGATTTGCACAAATAACAATCCCAGATGATCACAAAGAAAAACGGAAGGGGGAGGAAGGACAGGAGCGAGAAAGCAGTGAGGAACATTTCATCTACGCACAGTAATTAGCCCCACTGCAGCCAGGAATAGGGGGTGATTAAACTACTCCAATATGCTCGTAGTGTAACCAGCCAAAGATTATTCCTGGAGATGGACAGGAAGAGAATGTAAAAATAGAAAACAGCTAAATGCTGCAAACAGCTGCAGAGCCAGTCCAATTCTGTTGCATAGCATGAGCTGCGCAAAGTGTGACTCCAGACAGAAGAGGTATAGTGCAGCGCCAGGCCTATTCTGCTGCATAGCATGAACTGTGTAGTGTGACTCCAGACACCGGATCGGTACAGTGCAGTAGTAGTGTTTTAGGGTTTTAGCATTTGCTATGTCTTTATACTAATTTCATTTACATGTAAGGTTTACCGGATTTTCAGATCATCTCATTCTGTTTACATTCACTACTTTTTACGAAGTGTCTCAAGTTTTTTTGGGGGGAAGGTTGTATAAATCCACTAAACAGGGACATGAATGGCCATAAGAACCCACAATAGATTCTAACGCTTCTTTACTCTATAAAGTTAGAACATAATAAGTAGAACAACATTTTGTAAAAGTAATACCTTTGAATGGCTAAGTGATACAATTAAATTATGCAAGCTTTCAGGGAACCAGCCCCCTTCTTAAAGAGAATCTGTATTGTTAAAATCGCACAAAAGTAAACATACCAGTGCGTTAGGGGACATCTATTACCCTCTGTCACAATTTCACCGCTCCCCGCCGCATTAAAAGTGGTTAAAAACAGTTTTAAAAAGTTTGTTTATAAACAAACAAAATGGCCACCAAAACAGGAAGTAGGTTGATGTACAGTTTGTCCACACATAGAAAATACATCCATACACAAGCAGGCTGTATACAGCATTCCTTTTGAATCTCAAGAGATCATTTGTGTGTTTCTTTCCCCCTGCATCTCTCATGCACTGAAGTTTCAGGCTGCTCGTTTCTTCCTGCAAACAGCTTTGCCTGTGTCTGTAATTCTTCAGTATGTGAAAGCCCAGCCAGCTCAGAGGACGATTTATCCAGCTTGTAAAAGATAAGAGAGAAGAGAGAAGCTGCCCTAATCTAAATAATACACAGGCAGTGTGTAGAGAGGGGCCTGGAAGGGGAGTTCATAGCAGAACCACAACACTGAAGAACTTGGCAGCCTTCCAGACACAGGCTGACAAGTCTGACAAGAGAGAGATAAGTTGATTTATTACAGAGATGGTGATAGTAGAACGTGCTGCGGTAAGCCAGAACACATTAGAATAGCTTTTGGAACTTGTAGGATGATAAAAAACAGGATGCAATTTTTGTTACGGAGTCTCTTTAAAGGGAATGTTCAAACTAAAAAAAAAAAAAAAAAAACAGAAAAAAAAAAAAAACCAAACATCTACTTACCCGGGTCTTCCTCCAGCCCCTTGCAGCTGACATGTCCCACGCCACAGCTTCGTTCTCAGCCGCCGGTCCGGGGTCCCCGTTGGTGCAGAGGCAGACCTTGCGAGGTCGTCCTCTACTGCGCCGCTGTCAATCAAGTCCACGTTGTCCGCAGTAGTTTCTGTGGCGCAAGGACATGTCGGCTGCAAAGGGCTGGAGGAAGCCCCGGGTAAGTAGATGATTTTTTTTTTTTAAATAGCTCGGATATTCCCCTTAAGTCATATATCCATATGTTAGATGAAGTAAAAAACTGTATGTAGATAAATAGTAAATATAAATGCATTGGCTTACATGGTACAGAAATTATTTTGCTACTGAAGGTAGTACAAAAACTTAGCCTGTAGATGGGCTTGAAAACAGTGCAACATAAGGACTCATTTACATTATATCGTGCTTTGTGATTTTAAAAGCTCTTGCTAATGTTATCCTATCTGTGTATTCACGCTGGAGCTATGTGATTTTGTAAAAATCCCCAATAGCATTGCATTAGCAAGAGCTTTTAAAATCTCTAGCACTTAAAAAGCTCTTGTAGTGTGAACCCATCCTAAATCTCCATGCAGTGCCCATCAAGGCTTCCCTGCCCTGCAGATGCCCATGGGCAGCATTCAGTCTCCTGTTTCCAAGCCAAATTATGTAGGCCAGGGAGCACAAGGCAGATGAGGTACATACGTCCCGCTTTACCAGAGACAGGTCCCGGATTCGGGGTCCCCTGTCCCAGGCTGCGCTAGTTCCCGGGAAACGTCCCGCTTTTAGCCGCGGGACGTCCCGGCCTCGGGACTCTGGCCACCGTCGATTGCATGAACTGACCACGGAGTCTAATAGGCGCCGCGCCAGTTCATAGCCCGCAGCCCCGCTCCAGCCTGCATAGTCTTCCGGCAGGCAGAGCAGGGCTACGGGGAGATGGCGCCCGAAGCCCTGTATTGGAGACTATTTGTGTCTCCAGTACAGGGCTTCGGGCGCCATCTTCCCGTAACCCTGCTATTCTGTTCAGCGCGGGAGATTGGAGGAGCAAGATCATCCGGGGGAGATGCGCGCCAGAGGCCGGCCGGGACAGGAGACTTCTGTCAGGTGAGTAAATTCCTTTTTTTGCAGGTGAAATGTTGCCCACATTGTGTTATTTTCTGCTAAAATGTTGCCCACTGCGTTATTTTCTACTAAAATGTTGCCTACTGCGATATTTTCTGCTGAAATGTTGCCTATTGCGTTATTTTCTGGTGAAATGTTGCCCACATTGTGTTTGTTGTCTGCTGAAATGTTGCCCTAATTGTGTTTATTTTCTGCTGAAATGTTGCCCCAATTGTGTTTATTTTCTGCGGAAATGTTGCCCACATTGTGTTTGTTGTCTGCTGAAATGTTGCCCTAATTGTGTTTATTTTCTGCTGAAATGTTGCCCAAATTGCTTTTTTTGTCTGCTGAAATGTTGCCCAAATTGCGTTTTTTCTGCTGAAATGTTGCCTAAATTGCATTTTTTTTCCCCTGGTGAAATGTTGCCCAGATTGCTATGCGCGCCAAACGCCCCAGATCCCCCCCCCCCCCCGCGAGTCTACAAAGCAGACACACAGAGCTGCTCACTCCCCAATCACATACAGCAATGTCACACAGCAATTAAAAGTTCACACCACTGGCTAAAAACCAAAGCTCAGTAAGCAGACTTGCAAAAGGTTACATTTTGTGAAGCCGGGGTTCTTCCTTGCAGCAAAAAGGTCTGGTTTAAGGTCAGGTGATCTGAAGGAATTAACAGTAGGCCGTCAACAGGGCTGATTACTGCTTGGCTCAATATGTACTTCTTGTACACATGTATTTTAAATTTTACATTTGTTCGCGATAGTGGTCTTTTAATATTCTCATCAACATGGAATGGATTATTGTTAAGTAGTCTGGTCTCAGAACAAACCATAAACTGACATATCAGACATCAATCTACGAGTGATCAGAGCCTAAAGCATTGTACATACATACGAAGACTGCCACAGGCAGCACAGGCAGGGACTGAGACGCCATCCCTTGTGTGACAGTGCAAAAGCTGTGCGGACATGTTCTGAGAGGAAAGCCGACTGAGCAGCGCACATGGACCAGGATGAGTAGGAAAACCATGCCCTCAGCCTGCGCTTGGCCAAGTCAATCAGCCAGGTGGATCAACAGTTGGTGTGTGTGTGTGTGTGTGTGTGTGTGTGTGTATGTGTGTGTGTGTGTGTGTGTGTGTCAAAGGCTGCTGTATACACACTTTATCTGCATACAGCACATACTAGACATTCACAAGTAATACTTCACATTCATCTGATGAAGACATATTTACAAGTCTATTTTCAGTATAGACAAAGAATAAAGCCCATGAACGTTCCCTTCAAACATGAGTGCAGGATTGAGGTCTGAGCTTTTGCTTCTCTTGGCTGTTCTATAAATTCAGCAAACTGTTCTGTGCTGCATTCTCAGAGCCGGGGCCCCCTGCTCCTGTATACAATACACTGCGATCAGAGGTCGCCCCTCCTCATACTTCTCATGCAGAGAACTTCAGCGGTGCCCACAGGCAACAGTACAAATATTCTGCAGATCAAAGCTGCCTAATGACAAATTATAGGTCTTTCTGGCAATTAAGGGTCAGCTTAAGTGAACCTGACGCCCTGTACATCCACAGCCAATTTGAAAGAGGTTTCATAATGAGCTTTGTATGGTACTGGCAGAGTGTTTTCAGCATATAAGATTTCTGCAGCCTCTATGCGGATTGGACTCTGATCGGGGTACACCACAGAGGAAGCTATGGTGGCACCAGGCGTCTGCACCAAGGATGAAAACACGATGCTCCCCCTGGGGAAAGCATAATAGTGAGAGAGTACTGAAGGGTTATACATATTAAATGATTTATCAATGCACTCATCCATAAGTCCCATGGGAAGCTGGAAAAGCTTAAGGCCTTGTTCCATGCAGAATGCACAATTTTTACTTAAAGGAATATTAATGCACTACTACCATAAATCTGTCAAATCAACTCTAAACTGACCCCTGATCAATAATGTTATTGCAATCCATTTGGTTCACTGAATAGATCTGGCTGTCTTCTCTTATAAAACATAACTTGAATGGACACTGAAGGGAAAAAAAAAGTATGGTATAATGAATTGTATGTGTAGTATGAATAATTAATAGAACATTAGTAACAAAGAAAGGAGTCTCATTTATATTTTCAGTTATATAGCTTTTTTTTTCTACAACATCATTCTCTAATATTTGCAGTTTACAAATTACGCTCTGTGTTTTAAATGATGAAACAAAGCAGAGCTAACGACCCTTTAAACTTCCTGTCAGAAAAAAAACCAAGAAACAGTGAGACAGGTTGAGATAAGCGCTTCAGAAAACAGCACTGTAGCTGACTCAAGTTTGCATGGAGAGCTCAGAGAAGCTCTTTTGCATAGATAACAACTGAAGTCTCTTAAAGAGAATCTGTACCGTCCGATTTGTACAATAAAAAAATACCAATCGAGTCGCTGTAATCTCCTGGATCCCTCTTTGCCGTTTCCGCCGCTCCCCGCTGCAATCCTGGCTTTTAATCACCAGTTTTAGGCAGTGTTTACAAACTGATAACTCAGTTAACCACCCTGGCGTTCTATTAAGATCGCCAGGGCGGCTGCAGGAGTGTTTTTTTTTTAATAAAAAAAACGATTTCATGCAGCCACCTGAAAGTTGGCTGCATGAAAGCCCACTAGAGGGCGCTCCCGACGCATTCTTCTGATTGCCTCCGGCAATCAGAAGTAACAAGGAAGGCTGCAATGAGCAGCCTTCCTTGTTTGGCTTTCCTCGTCGCCATGGCGACGAGCGGAGTGACGTCATGGACGTCAGCCGACGTCCTGACATCAGCCGCCTCCGATCCAGTCCTTAGCGCTGGCCGGAACTATTTGTTCCGGCTGCGCTGGGCTCCGGCGGCTGGGGGGACCCTCTTTCGCCGCTGCACACGGCGGATCGCTGCACTGCGGCGGCGATCAGGTAGCACACGCAGCTGGCAAAGTGCCGGCTGCGTGTGCTCCTCTTTATTTCATCAAAATCAGCCCAGCAGGGCCTGAGCGGCAGCCAACGGCGGTGATGGATGAGCTGAGCTCGTCCATACTGCTAAGATGGTTAAAGACTTTAGGCGTGATAACCATTTTATCATGCCTAAACTCAGTTTAGGCATGATAAGTTTAGGTGTGATAAGTTTAGACCTGATACGTTTAGATAAGTTTAGATCGCAAAGTCCCGCGCGCAAAGCAGCGCCATTAAACTCTATGCGACGTTTCGCGCACCAGACTTTGGTAGCGAAAAACTTTTGATCAGCTGTGCACTGCGGTGCTAACCCAGTTGGTGCTATAGTTATCACGGCTAAACTTATCACGCCTAAACTGAGTTTAGGCGTGATAAGGGGCTTTTCACCAGCGTGCTAACAGTTTGCACCGCTTTATGAATCAAGCCCCATGTGCCTAACCCTAGCATCCTATACTTTGCCTAAGGGTTCGTTCACACTAAGAGCTTTTCTGAGCGCTTGTGATTCTAAAAGCTCTTGCTAATGTTATCCTACGTGCGTGTTCACACTGGAGCGCCGTGATTTTGTAAAAATCCTCCATAGCATTGCATTAGCAAGAGCTTTTAAAATTTCTAGCGTTTAAAAAGCTCTTGTAGTGTGAAGGAGCAGTGAGCTTTCTGACCTGTGACTAGTTGTTAACTCTTCTACCACCTACCCACCCAAGAACTAACTCCACCTCACTGACATCCTGACCTGCTCTGTGCTCAAACGGCACATATTCTGCTAGTGTAGCTATAACTAAGCTCTGGCACCGACATCCAGGTCTAAGAAAATAGGTGTGCCTGAAACGGAATAGCAGTTTGCTCACAGACTGTTGTTAACTCCCTCATCTAGGCCACTTCAGAAAACATTTTAAAACAAGAAAGGTAACATGCAGAGTCTCTGCTTCACATCTCTTCAGATCTTCTCTTATCACAGTCTTTGATTTTAAAATGTAAACTTTTCAGGCTTGCCTGGCCTTCTCTGGGTAAATGAGTGGGCGCTGTAAGAGCACAGCCATGTTACAGACACCGGACATTATGCACAAGAAAAGACCTGCTATCACCATCTAAATGCGACTATTCTCGCCGCCTTCCAATTAAAACCGTTGACAAAGCTGCGGTGACTGGAGCTGAATAATGGGCCATCCGTACTAGAAGCAGCTATTAAGAGGACAAGGCTGACAGTCACAAATTAGGCCCTACCAACCGGCACACAACATAATAAGTAGGGAGCCTTGGGGTGGCACAGACACAGGTATTAATCAGGACAACAGTAATATTTCACAGATCATTTGAAAGACAGCAGCAGAATGTGACGCCGCAGTCCAGCAGCTTCAGCTAGAGGTCAAGGGGAATTTAATAGAAATGTAAATTTAGGTTTAAGATTCTCTGGTCTCAATGTACTGCAGCTGTACAATAGGCAGAACAAGGCTAAAGCAGGCCATACACTACTCTATTTTACCATCGAGCATTGTGGTTTAATCTGCTGTGAAATCGGTAACGCGTCGAAAACATTGCCCAAATAATTGATTTCTGTTTGAAAATCTATTCGGACCACATGGAAAATTTTGCTTGATCGACGGCGGGTTGAGAGCATGTCGCTGGCAGAGTTTGATAAGGTGGCGACTGACGCAGAATAGCGGCAGTACTCTCACCTGTCCGGATGATGTGTGTCCTGCCAGGTCCAGTCCTGGGTCCAACATGTGGTGGGTCTCCATGTGCCCTCTTCTCTTCTGCGTCATGTGACAAGCCAAAGTTCTAAACACTAGAGGGCGACGCTGTGTCCAATCATGCTGCCCTAAGAATTACACTGCCCCGTAAGCACAGTGTGATCCTGTGCTGCCAGATTTCCTATTCTAATATGCTGCACGCCTCCTTCACTCCCCAAATTTTGAGGGTATGGAGGGGACCCCCAGGAACTACATCTGTGCCAAATTGCAGTCCCCAAACACCGCTGGTTCACAAGACAGGTTTGTATACTCTCTCTTGGGAACAAGCAGGGTTTGGAGGCTGCAATTTGGCACAGATGTAGTTGGGGGGGTCCCCTCTATACCCTCAAAATGTGTAGATTGTAGGAGGTGGAGATATTGAGTCCCATGCCCAGGAAGAGAAGAGAGACACAGAGAGGAGACCTGCCACATGAAGTTAAAGATAAAGTTAAAGATAAATTTAAGCACTGCACACCCGCTTACCAAACTACTGATGTTTTCACCGTGCCTCACCAACCACACCACTGCTGATCTTCGCTGGCTGCTCCACTGCTGAACTCCCCACCAACTGATCCATCGCCGACCTCCAGACAAATTACGTCATTACCAACCAGACATCCAATCTACCAATCACACACAGCTGGGTTTTTTTTTTTGTTTGCCATCATTGATGATCTGCCAACTTCACTGCTGATCTCCTATGGACTGCTCCTTACCAGATTGATTATTGATGCAACTTTGCTGAACCCCTTCAGCCACATCATTGGTGACAGTTATCTCATCTTGGTCTAACTGCTGTCCCCCTGTCTATGCTTCCACTCTCCACACCCCATCCTACCTTATCCCTTCAGTGCAAAATGTACCCCTTCCCTCCTATTAACTCCCTGACCCCTCCACCATTTCCCAGCTATCTCCCTCCCCATCTTGCTATCCCCCATCACCACATGCTCTACCTCCACCTCCTTCTACATCTTGCCCACCTTCTGTTTCCCCGCACCTTCTCCCCTTCTGTCTTTAGACTCCCTTTTGGCCCTCAACCCCCATGCACTTCCCTTCCCTCCCCCCCACACTCTACCCACACACCCCCTCAGCATAACCTTATTCCTATCCATCCTACCCCTAGGCATTCACTCCCTGTTTCCTGTGGCCTCTGGAATGCCAGGTCCACCCGCAATAAGCTGCTCTCTGGAACTCGCCCCCTCCAGCCACCAGACTCGCCCCCACCTTTAATATCTTCACACAAGCTCTCAAGACTCACCCTTTCATGCTCGCATACCCCCCTACACCAGCACCATAATATGTTCTGTTAGACACCCTCTCAACAGATACACCTATTGTCTCCATCCCCACCCTTTAGATTGTAAGCCTCTGGCAGGGCCCTCTCCCTTAGTGTTTCCAGCTTGATTATGCAATCTTACTGACAATCACCCCTTTTGTGGACTATAACAATCTCTATTTTGACCTATGACACTGTATTGTTATCAAATCATTTGCATGATCTTGTCTTGTTGTGAGTTTCCTGTATGTCCTACCTTGTATGTTAACCCTTTTATCTATTGTGCAGCGCTGCGTAATATGATGGCGCTTTATAAATACAATAAATAATAATAATAATAATAATAAAAGAACTGGACTCCGGAGCATAGGGGATTTAGCTCCCACCTGGGCAAGTTTTTTCTCCATTCCGGTCTTGTGTAAAATTGGGGAAAATGTCACCAAAAAGGACTACAGACAGCAATAAAACCCTCAAGCATTATCACACCCATCCTCACTCTAGAAGAAAGTTGTTTGTTATTGCAGCCAGTGCCCTGAATCCCTATCCTTTGGAACCCAGGAAGGCAACAGAAAGGGAGTGAATTTCATTTTGACTCAAAACCCAGCCCACCAAAAGCTAGCCGAGATTCTAACCCTTCCTTGCTCTATATGGATCTTCCCTTTAAGTGTTAAAGCTACCGAGTAAACCTGTCACACTCTGAAGCCCTGGGGAAGGCAGCGATTGCCACTAGCAAACCAGTTTTACATGTAAACAATATCTAAGCCATGTAATCTAGTAATCCTCTCATATCTAAAATCAAAACATTAGTTAAATGAAGAGAGGCTGTGCCGTGGTGGAGTAAATAGCAGCAAGCGCACATCGATCAGTGCTGGAGAAGGGAGGGCGACCTCATGGAGGACATGCAGACACAATCAATAAGTGCTGATTTGCAATAAGTCTGAGCAGCAGTGTCATACGGTTTCCCTATTGTTTTGGCTCCATATGCAGAGGGACCTTGGTATGCAGCACATCCTCCCATAGAGGTGCCAAGAAGCAACGAGGTCCACATAAAATCGCTAAAATATGGCTGGTAACAAAAGTACTCTTCATTTTATCTACAAACTAAGAAAAACTACCAAAATAAGCCAAATATTTAATGTATGAAAACATCACATACCATAAATACCCCCTTACTAGTGAAAGTGCAATATTCTGAATGACTTTCCTTATCAGAGGTTTCTGTCAGCCTGGCACTGCTGAGATTAGTATTGCTAATCTCATAATAAGGGGCCACCCCATCTACAACACTACATGGGTGGGGGGCCCACTTCTCTCTCCACAGCCTCAATACGCAAAGTACACAGGTATAAAAGGGTGCAAGTAGAAATTCTCACCCCTTCTGCAAAACTTTAAATGCACCCACCCCCCTTTTCCAGCCCAAGTTAGTGAGTTTCTAGTACAGTGCAGAGAAAAACCCCATTATCCGTGCATAGATGCCAGATAAGTGTAGCTTCTGGTTGCTTGAGAATCAATGTTAATAATAGGCCTAGCTAAAAAAATTGTACTATACCCCACACTGTATACTTACTATACATTCTGTTTAATGTTGAAATAAAGTAATAAAAACAAATTAAGACAAAGGACAGCCTTGACTTAATCTTTTGACCTCCCCACCTACGGCGTTGCAATGCCAACATCCTGTTCTGGGTCAGTGTTGCAGCGCCACTCTATGGTGGAAGACTGTCACACCTCTTCCGTCATCCTCTGGGTCCCAATCACACGCCATATCATGTGATGAGGACTGATCACGTCAGACCCAGAAGTGGATATCGGCATTGCAGCGCCACTTGGTGGAGGAAGAGGAGAGCTGATCCTGTGCCTTGAACAGGTAAATAAGACGTTCTCCCTGCACCTGCTCTGCATAGGCTGCGGGAAACGGGGGAAAAATGAAGCACCACAAGAGAACCTAAATGCAACAGGGTAAGGGTTAATGTATCAGAGGTTTATTACTGTATAAATTAGTGCAGAAGTAGATTTATGCATCTTGCAAGGTCAGGATTTTTTGCCTGGTTGCCTGAGAATTCTGGCTAACAGTTCTGGATAACGGGGGTTTTACTGTATTGGGATGTCACCTCTGTGTCTCCCTCCCTATTAGAATAGTTAGCTTTCATCATGAACTTCTGGGAGACGAGTAGCGCAGAGGACAGTATGTTACCTGCTTCCAGCGCTGGGTCAGGATGGGTACAAAGGCATTCTGGATCATAAAGAGACTTCAGTGGACACTTGTACTAGTCTCTAGGCAGACATGGCCCAGGCTGTCCACCTCTGCCCACAGCACTCTAGCATTAGTACCAGAGCTCACTGACAGTAAGCTCACACTGCAATCATATCAACAGTACTGTCAGAGGAACAGATTCCACAAACACACCCCTGCTGCAAGGCTACAAGCGCTTTCCAACAAAAAACACTTACAGCACCTATTAACAATACATAAATCATGCTAGAACCACAGAACAAGTATCTATGTTTTGCTGGCAAGGCAGGTAGAATTTTATAATCCACATAAAAACAATTGCATATAAAATTACAGGTTTAATAACTCAAATCTTGAAATTAAATAGCGCGACCAAGGAAGAGTCCACCTGATAAGTCCTGGCAAGTAATGCGACATCGCTGCCAATGTCTCAGCTACTGTACAATTTGTTAGGAAGGCGCTGTGTTTTATATGTACATAAACACAAAGTAAATCAACCAAGATAATGTTTAACTTTCATTCTTGCAAAATTTTGATCTGGAGTAGAATCCTCATTGGAAAGATTTTGCTGAATTTTTCTCCAAAGAACTGGGCCACTGTACTGCAAGTAATGGGAAATCCCTCCACGAGGAACACAAACAGTAATAGAAACCAAGTATGTATTATGATCCTTTACTACGCTTATGAAAGTTCACAAATCATGAGAAGAGACTGTTGGACTTTCTGCATGTGCCAAGGCAGATAAGGAAATCGTATGAATCCTGATGTACAATTACAAAATACCATATAACAACTGGGCTTTCCGTGACACAAACATGAAAATACAATCAGGGATAACAGTCAGTAAACATTTCTTGTCAAAATGATCAGTAGCCCAAGAGGTATAAGCAGACTGCAGAGATGGAAAGGAAAAATACCTGACCTTTAGTTGCCCTATTCCCTATTAATAAAGTTCTCTAAATGGAGGCTGGAAAAAGGAGAGGGGTTGAAATTTGCATATTTATTCAGCCGCCTATCTCTGGAAATTGTGACAGATTTAATGACTGTTATTGTTTTCTCTGAAGGCCTAATGATGTACATTATAAAGCCAGGCATACATGGTTTCTAAGTCCCATGTAAAAAGTCAGTTGCAGAACTGTAAAAGTCTGATTTATTAATATTAACTGGTTGAGTAACTGGTCAGGTGCCCTACTGTCATCCTCTCTGTTATGCTGGGAATATACACCATGAGATTTTTTGGCAGATGGTTCGATAGATCATTTCAGACAGGTACGATCTGATTTGATTGTTTTTCTGATCAATTTCTCATTGAAGTGAATGAAAAACGATCGGACAATAAATCTGCTGAAAAATCTCATTGTGTATTCCCAGCATAACAGACTTTCAGAGCTCGTCATCTTCTCTGCACTCAGCCTGAACAGCAGGATTGTGCTGAGTGAAGCAGGCCCCTTGACCACAGAACCTGCTGAATCCCCCTCAAGTGGACTGCTTCTGTTCCATTTTTTATTTTAGCTACAAAATCCTTGTACAATACACAAGAGGTAGTATCTGTGTGCGCTGAATAATAACTAGCAGTAGGATATTTAGAACTAAAGTTGAGCTTTAAATACCTGAACTGAGAGGGGGGGGGGGGGATATGGAGGCTGCCATATTTATTTCCTTACTTGTAATACCAGTTGTCTGGCTGTCCTGCTGATCCTCTGCTCAGTATATTTTTAGCCAATGACCCTGAACAAGCATGCAGATCAGATGTTTGGTTACAGTCAGATTTCAGTACCAAAGATCATCAGGACTACCAGGCAACTGGTATTGTTATAAAATAAATATGGAGACTATGGAGAGGGTAGGTAGGCACTCAGTGTGAATTGCAGATGGAAAAATCTCGCTGAAAGGCAGTGTAGCAAACTTCAGCAGAAGCTACGTGCTCACGACAAGAGGACTTCAAACATTGTGACCATATCATATAGGAAAGAGAGAACAGAAAATGTCTGGCACTGTAGCTTTAATGCGTGACAGCAGATGTACAAAAATATTGCATACAACGCATACAAGGACAATGTCCGTGGAAGTGATGGTACTTATCGTGCTCTTGCTGAAGGTGGGGAGGCAACTGTGGGCGCCAGTGGGTGCACGGCCTTACAGCCGTTTCGCAATGGGGTAAGCCTTGCTTCTTCGGAGGCTTCTCGTGCACAAATGTGCTGGAGGGAAGCGGCCATTATATCGCCTACTTCCGTATGGGTCCCGCCTCCCTGTAAGAAATGACAAGGGATAATACCATTGGCTGGTAAGGGCGCATCATCATGGGCGGCGCGCATGCGTCACACCATATGGGGGCGCAAGCGCGTCACTGCGTACAGATGAAGCGTACGTATGGTGTCTAAGCGTGTTGTCATGGCAACCTGGACCGCCCCAGCCCGCAGGGGCGCAAAGCAGCCGGCGCCGTCGGCCAATGAGCGGAAGGAGGGGCGGGTGCGAAAGCGCACGACAGCGCTGCCTGGCAACAAGCAATAGACAAACACTTATACCATCCACAGCAAGGACAGGATATATTATCCATATCCCTAAGCTATCTTAGCTAAAAACTCGTGGAAAGAACCTTACAGCACTAATGTATGCCACAAGCTATATGCAGCTATGGTAAGTCCCATGCCACTATGGTTAGTCCATAGCGACTTTCGTGAGAGTCCACGCCATACATGGCTTGACCAAGTAGCCACTGCAGGTAACCACCGATGTGGGGCATGCAAGGCATGCCGACACATGAGGACAGGCAAGTCCTATCAATTGGGTCCAATCCAGTTCAAGGTTCCTTTCTTTGCCACTTGTAGAACGAACTATGTGGTCTATGCCCTATGGTGCCCATGCCAACGGTTTTATGTTGGTATGACCACAAGAATGGTGAAAGACAGAATTTTGGAGCATGTCCGCCTGCTACCTAAGGGGAAGGGCTGCCCCAGGGTGGTGGAGCACATGACTGTTGCCCACGGCTCTGATCCTAGCCTTTTGTCCTTTGCCTGCGTGGATCATTGTATCCTCCCACGCAGGGGTGGCAACAGGAAAAAATTGCTCCTTAAGCTTGAATCGAAGTGGATTCTTAGGACGGACGCTATGGGCCCTCTTGGTCTTAACGACCACTTGGATCTAGCCTGTTTTCTTGACCCTTGAGGTTTCCTTTTTGCATGATGGTTCTTCTCCTTATCCTCTGATGCATGCCCTCTCCTTTCCCTCTCTTCTCATATTCGCCACATGTTGACCGCACTTCTATATTTGGAATTTAATCTTTGAAACTGACCTTTTTTACAAAGGTTTTTAAATTTCTAAAATTGGATTAGCTATAATCCCTATTTATAGTCGGTCTATGTGGCTAATAGGCGTCTGTGCATTTACCTCAGGTTTCTACCTATATTGAAGTGGTTTTTCCGTCCTGTGATTTATCCCACCTCTCTCTCTCTCTTTTAGGGGCTCGGTATCTAGGACTTGTGCCTCGCCTCACTGCCCTTATCCTCACTCACTTTCACCTACATCTCCTTCACTTTTTTCTTTCACTTCCCTCCTACCTATTTTTGGCATGGGACTTACCATAGCTGCATATAGCTTGTGGCATACATTAGTGCTGTAAGGTTCTTTCCACGAGTTTTTAGCTAAGATAGCTTAGGGATATGGATAATATATCCTGTCCTTGCTGTGGATGGTATAAGTGTTTGTCTATTGCTTGTTGCCAGGCAGCGCTGTCGTGCGCTTTCGCACCCGCCCCTCCTTCCGCTCATTGGCCGACGGTGCCGGCTGCTGTGCGTCCCTGCGGGCTGGGGCGGTCCAGGTTGCCATGACAACACGCTTAGACACCATACGTACGCTTCATCTGTACGCAGTGACGCGCTTGCGCCCCCATATGGTGTGACGCATGCGCGCCGCCCATGATGATGCGCCCTTACCAGCCAATGGTATTATCCCTTGTCATTTCTTACAGGGAGGCGGGACCCATACGGAAGTAGGCGATATAATGGCCGCTTCCCTCCAGCACATTTGTGCACGAGAAGCCTCCGAAGAAGCAAGGCTTACCCCATTGCGAAACGGCTGTAAGGCCGTGCACCCACTGGCGCCCACAGTTGCCTCCCCACCTTCAGCAAGAGCACGATAAGTACCATCACTTCCACGGACATTGTCCTTGTATGCGTTGTATGCAATATTTTTGTACATCTGCTGTCACGCATTAAAGCTACAGTGCCAGACATTTTCTGTTCTCTCTTTCATATATGATAAAATAAATATGGTAGCCTCCATTTCCCTCTCAGTTTGGGTGTCCTTTAATGTTGCCCAATCGATTTCCATCAGAAATCAATTTGGTCAATTGCGCAGGACAGAAAATTATGCTTGATTTCCGGTGGGTCAACAATAGCCCTGTTCCACTTGGTGGCGATCAATGCTTGTGTCACATGACCAGGAAGAGAAGAGAACACAGGAAGGAGGAGATCCATGGAATGAAGTAAACCACTGAACATGGAAGGATATGTGAGAGCTTGGCTGGCAAAGGGAGCACAGATTGGGGGGAGGGGGGAGGATCAGCCAGGCAGGGAGCGGCGGCTGTGTGGATTTTCAATCAATTTTACATGGAAATGCATTGAAAGTATGCGTACAGTGTGTGTGCAGCCAATAGATCCCTTTCTTATGTGATTTGATCAGAGGGATCTATCTGATGGGCCATCTGGTGGCTATCTATAGTTTAACATGACTCTCAGACATCCTGCTCAAGACACAAGAAACCTACTGGCCGTGAACCACAACACAAGCGTATCCCTGCTTCCACAACAAACAATGGGGTATATAGGGTTCAGTTCCAGTACAAAGGCACAGAATCATACCTTATTCTGCTTTGCATCCACATACCTTTACTAGCTTCCCACAAAGAAACAAAATCGTTATAGGAGTGTGTATTCAATTAGTACAAAGACGCGGTTATAGTAAAAGCAATTCTAATACCATCAAACAAAACAAAACAAAAACTGCATCTCCATAGAGAAAGTGAATGACTTGTGGTATTGGATAAGCTCCAGCTATCATCCACAAGTTAGAAGTGACTGCGCCTACACAAAAGCTTCAAAGTGACACAGTAACAACATCAGCTGGGTCAAAAGTGAATCTCCTGCCTGCATGACTGAACTGTTTGGATAGCAGACATCACCCGCCCCACCCACATGCCTGGAGACACAGCATACTGTAGTGCCTGGGGATATGGGACACCTGACTCCCTGCCTGCAATACACTGCATACTGCTACACTGTGCCTAGCAATACACAGCACTTTATTTTATCCAGTGGCGTAGCTACAAACCTCGGGGCCCCGATGCGGAATTTGGACGCCCCCCCCATCCTACATTAAATAGCCAGGAGTAGGGGCCTCCAGTATAGGTAGCCAGGAATAGGTGTCTCAGTATAGATAGCGAGGGATAGGTGCCTCAGTACAGATAGCTAGGGATAGGTGCCTCAGTATTGATAGCCAGGGATAGGTGCCTCAGTATAGATAGCCAGGGATAGGTGCCTTAGTATAGATAGCCAGGATTAGATGCCTCAGTATAGATAGTCAGGAATAGGTACCTCAGTATAAGTAGCCAGGGTAACCAGGGGGCAGGTGGATGCAGCGGCATGGACCAGCAGCAGCAGAGCAGTTATCAAATACTCACTTCGCCTCGATCCATGCACTGCATTTACTTAGTTCTTCTTGTTCTTGCATTACAACTCACAGTAAGAACGCCCCTACTGTGAGCTGAAACGCAGGACAGGAAGAAGTTTGTAGATGCATCGTGTGGATCATGGCGAAGTGAATGAGTATTTGATGACCCCTTAGCAGCAGCACGTGGGGAGGATGAGCGGACCCCTCAGGGGCTCCGGTCGCACAGGCGACTGCTGTGAACGTGGCCCCTACATCCCTGATAATATCACGATGGAACTACCTGCAGCACTTTATTGTGAATGTTGAACTAGAGTACACCAATGCATTTAACCAAAAGACATCCCGGGTGAAAATATAGACAGAGGAATTTGGTTTCCAAAGGACGATAGACTGGATTACAATATTACTGATCTTGCTTTGTTTGGTATAGATGATGCTGCAGTAAAATCCCAGTTATCCAGCACCAACGGGGATTGGCTAATGCCGGATATGTGTAGTTTACCAAAAATTCCTCAGTTTATGAAACCACCAAATCCGACTCTAGGTACCAAAAATGGTTCCAACTCCTCGACTCCTTAGTCTAATACTTACCAGGGCTGTGGATTTAGTACAAAAATTATCCGACTCCTCCGTTTATGAAACCACCAACCCCAGATACCAAAAATTGCTCCGACTCAAACTCAGACTCCACAGCCCTGCTAAAAACAAGGCTATATGCCACACTGTATACTTACCATAAACTCTTTATTAAAGGAATACTATCGATACCCAAGTGTTCTAAAATGACAGTGTGCAAATAATGTCTAAGTAGCTGTGTAAACATTTTCCTACTTTTCATGTTAAATATCAGGACAAAAGCTGTAATTTATTGAGGGTAGGATTTAGCTACCGTATATTGGGACAAATCAATTGCAGAAGGGGTGTCTGCTTTAATGCACAGCCAGAGTTGCATATCAGACTGCAGAAAGCAAATATCAAACATATCAAACTCTGAAAGCAAAAACAGTATGAAAAAGCTGTGACAATTAGTTACATTTCCTCTGCTCTCTTCAGACACTTCAGTCAGAAACAGAGCTCCCAACAGCTGCAGCTCCTGTGTCCTGTCTCTCTCTGTCACACACAGAGCTACATATAGAGTTAAAGAGAAACTCCAACCTAGAATTGAACTTAATCCCAATCAGTAGCTGATACCCCCTTTTACATGAGAAATATAATGATTTTCACAAACAGACCATCAGGGGGCGCTGTATGACTGATTTTGTGCTGAAACCCCTCCCACAAGAAGCTCTGAGTATCGCGGTACTCTGGGCAAACTGCCACAATGTAACAATGTTCACAGACAGGAATTAGCCGTTTACAGTGGTCTCTAACAGCCAAAACAGCTAGGAGCAGCTACATAACCTGCCCACAGTAAAAATTTCACCATGTAATAAATGTCAGAATGTAAATCGGGGAGAGGAAAGATTTTACAATGAGCAAACACTGACTAAATCATTTATACATAATTATGGTAAAAAATGAAGCACTCTTTTTTTTACTACATTATTTTCACTGGAGTTCCTCTTTAACTGATCAAGTGTGAGGGGAATTTCCCCTCTCCTCATGGCTCAGTCAGCAGTCAGTTTTGGCTTCAGTAAAGCTTGAATGTATTTTGATAACAGTAAACAAAGAAGTTGCTACTAAAATGTATACACCAGTACTTAGCAGCACTTCCCAAACAATTCCTGTGTCAATTGAAAAAAATATGTGAATCGATAGTATTCCTTTGATGTAGAAATACAGCAATTAAAAACAAATTAAGACAAAAGGACAGACTTAACTGTAATGTAACAGAGGTTTTATTACTGTACTAGTAAAAAAGCCCGCCCATTACTAAGTGGGCACTAGGCTATGCCCCCCCCCCCCCCCTTCCCCGCAACACGAGCACAGATGCATCCCGCTCGCCCATCCTCCATCGCTGTCTGCAGTATACACAGGGAGATGTTGCTTGCTTGGCAGTTGGAAAAAGCTGTTATTTCCCACAATGCAATGAGGTTCACAGACAGCAAACTGACACACACACACACAGACACACACGTTTTATTATATAGGACTAGAAGACCCAATCCCGTTTAAAAATCAGGCTCTAGGTCTGCTTCTTTTACTTTGCGCGCGCCCGTCCTCGCACACGCCGCCCAGCTTGTTGGCCCCTTCCTCCAGTCCCAACTGCTGTCCGGGTCTGTGCTGCGCACATGCGCAGTAGCAAAAAGCACGGACCCAGCTACACAGGAACAGCGTGCCGCAGGGGTTTAATTATAGAGGACTAGTGACCTTAGCCCGTTTAAAAAACGGGCTAGGTCTGTCACCACGCGCCTGCCGCGCACCCGCCTGCCTCGCACACGCACACCCACTCCTTCCTCCCCTTCAGTGTCTCTGCGTCCCTCCCTGCACATGCGCAGTACAACAAAACACACACACAGGGACATGGGACGCAGAGACACTTGGAGACACGTGCGCCCGCTGCCTCTTCTGGTCCCATCCTCCTCCGGCTCTCGCAGTATCTCTGCGTCTGTCCCTGCACATGCACAGTGCAAAAAAGCACTGACAAAGGGACAGACGCAGGGACACTTGCAAATTATATATAGAGATAAGGGAATGTAAAAGTAAGAATTATGTATCCTGCAAAGCCAAGATTATTCTGGTTAACAGAGTTCTGGATAATGGGTGGTTTTGAGCAGTGGAGAGTGATGTCCAGAGGATGGATGCATAACAGCAGCAGAGAATCGGGAGATTCTGTGGTCAGAGGATGTGAGAAGCGGGGCTGTGGAATTGGTACAAATATCATCCGACAACTCGGTTTTATGAAACCAAAGACTTTGGGCACCCACTCCAGGTACCTAAAATATTTCCGACTCCTCAACCCAGACACCACAGCCCTGATGAGAAGACCTAACGGCTGGTACACACATCAGATCGACAGGTCAAAATCGATCATTTCCAGCATGTTATATGAGAATATATATATATATATATATATATATATATATATATATATATATATATATATATATATATATATATATATATATATATATATATATATATGTGTGTGTGTGTAGGGCCGGATTTGTACTTTTTACTGCCCAAGGCCACTATCACCAGCCGCCCCCTGACAAACAACTACTGCCCTACCACACACACACACTTTTATTGGTCCCAGTAATCAATGTTTTTAAAAATGCTTATTAATGATGTAATTTTACTGAACAATCAACCTTGCGATTGATTGGATTGAACAGTGTTGATGTTGCCAATCGACTACAAATAACCAATTGTCAATTTCTTTTATCAGTCTATTTTGTGAATCGGAATGGTCTGAAATGATCGGAATCGTAAATAATTTTTATTCCATTTATGGGCCAAAATGATTCTTTATGCTCTGATAGGTTGGAGCTGGTGGAGAGCAGAGTTGGACTTAAAAAGCGATGAATGACAGTTCAGGTAACAAACAATAAGCTGCCCATGTTTGCTGCCTCTTCACTTCTTGAGTTCCAAGCACTTGCCCAGTGCCCAACTGCTCATGTTGGCAGATTGACTACATGTGTGCCAGTCCGCCGCCCACCCCTTGCTTCCTGGTGCCCTAGGCCATGGCCTGTGCGACCTTGCCTGAAATCCGGAGATATATATATATATATATATATATATATATATATATATATATATATATATATATATATATAATCATTTCTGAGCAAATCGTGCTGGATTGACTGTTACTGTTTATTCTGGTGTATAAGACTACTTTTTAACCCTTGAAAATCTTCTGAAAAGTTGGGGGTCGTCTTATACGCTAGGTGTTATTGGTGCTGGGTGATATGTGATACGCGTATGCGACAGGCTGATGTTTACACGTTGCGGATACGTGATGCGCGTGCGCAATATGCTGATGTTTAATTATGCTGCATATGCTGGAGACAAGCTCACCGCTCACGCTGCAAGGTCTGAAAGAAAGAGATCGTGCTGTGCCCATGCCTCTTCCACCCGTCTGGCCCGCCCTATCCTGATACCGCCTCTCAAATCTCGCTGCTGAGGACTGTAGTAAAGTGGCGCAGGTGCACATGTGCGAGATCTTAGAGGCAGAGAAGGAGGTAAATAGGATACAAGGGTGGGCCAGAAGGGTGAAAGAGGCGTGTTTTATGGGCACAGCACAATATATTCTTCCATACCGCTCCAATAAACAGGGAGACAAGGAGAGCTGACCAATCCAACCAGTCAATTGCCTGTATATTGTTAGATACTGGGTACCACATACAGTACAGCACCAGTATCTGTTCATACATAGCACCAGTATATGATCTTTTTAAAAATTTTATTTGGTGTGTGTTGGAAAAGGGGTCGTCTTATACAGCAAGTATAACTCTATACTTTAACTGGAAAAGTTGGGGGCTCGTGTTTTACGCCCAGTCGTTTTATACGCCAGAATATACAGTATATCTCACACCAGGCATTACATTTCAGTCAGGCCACATGGAGTGCAGAGCATTCTCAATTTTCTTTGTCTAGAGCTGTGCTCATGAAAAAAAAAAATACAGAATCTCAAATGACAATAAACCATTTCCTTACACAAAGCAAAGGTTCTACTGAAATGAAAGAGAAAAAAAATCCCGTAGAAGTAAACAATTATACGAACTGACTTTACATTTTCTTTATAGCATACGTATCCCTGAACGTTGAGAGGTAGAATTACACCTGAACAAGAGCCTTAATAGTCGTCATATTGCAGTAATTCATTCTGTATACACCTGAGTGCACGCTTCCACTGCTGGAGGCCAGATACAAACACACAGCCAATCATCATCTCGGGCCTGGAGATATACATTAATTGAGTGTGCAGCTTCAAACCGATCACATCACAGGGAGGAGGATGCTTGCAGGAAGCTAAAACCACAGCATCTTCTGGAATCCAGCACACGTGACAGTGGGGAAAGCAGACAGGGGATTAACCTGCCATGCTGACAACATCATACTATGGGATTATACTGCAGGAAGAAGTTACAGGGGGCTTCAAATGACCAACTGGCAGGGCTCAAAACAGCAAGAAACAAACACGCATGGCTGATGTCAGAAGATTATATGTATTTGTCATGATCACCTACACTTATGCTGGATTTCCAAACAAATCAATCTGTGTCAGAGACAAGGTTACATCTGCTCCAGTGGCTGCCCGAAACAGAACATTTTTATGAAATATTCACCATGACTGCTACCGCCCCAATAAAAGACAGGTCATAAAATCCGCTAATTACATTTAAAACAAATTACCCTGTGCTTATCAGCAATCATTCTCGTCTTGCAACCTTTTTAAAAAAAACCTTGTTAAAACAAAACTCCATGTGAAAGAAGAAACATTTCGTCCAATTATGGGTTCAATGAGGAATGATTACCGTAAATGCATTTTTAAAACCTAATTTGAGGTATACCAACAATCACATTACTAACTTCCCATATCCCACAGCTGGCTAATACATTATTTTAAGTAGAAGCCACATCCGAGGTCCCTGAACTCCCGGCAGCGGAATGGCAACATCGGTAACTCCACTTGCTCGACATGCAGTATTACACGGCAGCAAAAAAAAACGAAAAAGAAAAACGTGTTGCATCAGCCACCTATCCACTTCCCATGCTGGGCACTACCAAGAGCCCAGCCGATATACGGGAGCAGCTGACAGGCAGTGGATTCACCACCTTCACCCTCCCATCTGAAAGAGGCCTAAGGGTCCTATCATTTTTTGCCATTTTAATTTGTGTTATTATTTGTAACAGTTTTTAATCAAGGCAATTTTTTTTTCAGCACAGAACCAATGATGGGTGCAAATTGCATTTGCTAGTTTCAAATCATTTCAGAGACAAATTTGGTTCATTTTGTTATGTAGGCCTACCCTCAAGACTGTCTATATTTCAATATACATAATTAGACCAATGCCTCATTATGTATATATAGCAAGTAAATTATTTACGAAACCCTGTTAACATGCTATGTGCCTCTTAAAAGCCGCCCTCACCTTGCTTATTTCTGACACATAATTCCACATGTGCATATTACCTATGAGGTTCACCACACAGGATCTGAAAGTGCTTGGGAGAGCACCAGAACTATCCTTGGACTCGGATTCTAGATGCGACTGTCAGCAATTGTCACCTTGCAGTAATCACTAGCTTTCTCAGACTCATCCTCAACTTTCACCATGATGGGAAGTTGGCGGGAATTCTTATTGAAACAGTTGATAGTAACTGAACCTAGTCGGCAGAACATGAGGACATGTATGTTGTAGCTGGTCAGTGCCGACTGCCAACAACCAGGGACATTTCACTGCACAAAACTACAACATGTGGAAATTCAGGCAGCTGGGCGTGACGTTAAACCAGCTAACTTCTCAATGTAAAGAGACACCCCTCGGGCACCACACCTCTGGCCATTCTTTTATCATTCCACAGAGATGAAACACCTTATAAATTCTTCATGTACAAGACACATCCAACTACTCGCAATTACCAATAATGCTAAGAAAAGGGGAAGCTAAAGCTTGAAATCACTCACCTTGAGGTGCAACGCAAGGTAAGTATTTTAGTGCTGTACCAGAACCAATCGCTAGTGATATCTATTTTATCCTTTATGGTACCCATTGGAAATGTATATCAATTTTGCAACAAAAATGGCCACCAGTGGTATATTTAAAGTTATATCTGTTTTGTATTAAGGTGGACCTGTACTCTTGCACAGAAGGAAAACCGAGAAATGCACCCTGTATGTATTTAGAGAGTTTAGCCTGTCTAATTCACCCTCATTTGTGTCAAATCACAAGTTGTTTTTGATCTCTCCCCTGTGTCACATGCCTGACATGGCAAATATGCTCATTTGAATGTACAGGGTGTTAACAAAATGTCCGCTTCCCTGAATCAGGAAGTAGAAACACTGCAGATTTATTGCAGGATTTCTATCAGCTAAAACAAAGAAAAGTTTTTCTTTAAAGGTTATTATACTGTTGTGTATTTTTAGAGCACAGAGGACATTCTGAGTTCAGATCCACTTTAAGGAAGAAGAAGAAAAAAACAGTATGGCTGCACTTCTTGTACTGTGATGTTGCATTAGTTACTGCGATTTAAGATATTTGTTTTCCCACAGTGCCGAGCAGGACCACAGATGGGCAGACACCAACCATAATGATTTGAGATTGTTAGCTGGTGATTAGCAGTTAACAGTCAAGGCTAGGGATCAGGGGATGAGTAGCATAATTTCCTCCAAAGTGCCATGTTGCTGGGATAGTGCTGGGGTGGGGGTGGGGGGTTACTAATAATTACAGTATGATCAAAATTACACCATCTTCCTACTTCTTCATAGAAGATGAAGGTGCAATTGTCAAGATTTATCGTGATATATTTTGCTCTGCACCCCAGATATTTTAGATTAGGTGTCCTTTAAAGCGGACCTGAACTCAGAACTTCATCTCAGCTCTAAATGGTAAGCAACAACATAACCTGTAAAGAAAAAAACATTCTTTGCTACAACTGATACAAACCCTGCAATAAATATGCAGTTCGTCTACTTCCTGCTCTCATAGAAGCAGACATATTATAAACATCCTATGCTTACAAATGAGCTCTCTGCTGTGGCAGTCAGCCGACACAGCTAAGGGATCAAATTACAACTTGTGCGTATTCACAGATAAAGGGGAATTAGACAGGCTAAGTACATACAGGGGGCATTTCTATATGTTTTCCTTCTGTCCAGTGCAAGAGTTCAGGTCCACTTTAAGCGGTCAGATAAAGGACAACCCCTTACAACCAGCCATCTTGAAACAAAATATAGGTATCTCAAAATATGCTGTCTTTACAGCAGTAAATACTTTCCTTCATTCATATTGCTACAAGAAGTCAGAAAGTAACACATACTGTATATACTAGAGTATAAGACGACTTTTTGGGACTAAAAAAAAATAAAATAAAAGGTAGCTCAAAAGTGGGGGGTCGGCTTATACTCGAGTCACCATGTCAGATATGCAGCCATGAATGTGCCCCCGTCTCCCCTCCAGAGTGGAACAGTATGCAAATTACCACTGTGTCTCCACCCGAGTGCACAGTGCATATGCAGTATGGGTTGCCAGAATTCTCATTGCTGGTTGTCCAGCCCACCACCACCAGCCCCAGCGGAGCAGCTTCAGCTTGTCCGTTGCAGGCTCACCTTTATTGACGCTTAAGCACATAATCATGACTAGCAAATCAGAGACTTACACAACTATCACCTGGCTAAACTAATCACATGCTTCTCCATGAGTTCTCCTTGACATGACCATGGCTAGTAAGGAGCCATTGCGAAAGACTACCTAATGCCTCTTGTGGCTGCAACTCTCAAGTGCTTTAAGGCACACCTGAAGTGAGGTAAACGAAGGCTGCCATATTTATTTCCTTTTAAACAATGTAAATTGCCTACTGTTCATTTGTTTCTTCTACTTTAAAGGATACCTAGAATGGGGGAACAGAGGCACACAGGTTACAAACGAAGAAGCGGTAAGTGAGGGCTCACACCCTCCTGACAGCATACCATGTATTTTTTATAATGGGGCTTGGGCTCTGGTATTCTTTACGCCATAGACCCTGAACAAGCATGCAGATCAGATATTTCTGACAGGAGTGTGACTGGATAAGCCATGTGCTTGTATTAGGTGTGTGATCTATGCTACTACTGATGCCAGAAAAATCAACTGGAATGGTTTCAAAGGAAATAAATATGGCAGCCTCCATATCCCTCTCACTTAATAGGTAAGTTTTATGCCAGTGGTAATGTTTATACCCTAAAACCAATTACCAACTTTATTGATAGACACACATACCTGAACAATCTGCTCAATTTTACACACACATCTATAACTCATTTCAAGGCTGCAAACTTGGATGGTGGGCAAAAAAAATGCATGTAGAAATCAAAGACAAGTGTGTACCCTGCCTGAGAAGGCAGTCCATGTACACTGTGGTGTAATGGAAAGCATTGCACATGGTGTGAACAGTTACGTACCCACAAAAAGAGTGCCACTGCCCAAAGCCATCATTAGTGTTAACCACTTAAAGGATACCCGAACTGACATGTGACATGATGAGATAGACATGGGTATGTACAGTGCCTAGCACACAAAACTATGCTGTGTTCCTTTTTTTCTTTCTCTGGCTGAAAGAGTTAAATATCAGGTATGTAAGTGGCTGACTCAGTCCTGACTCAGACAGGAAGTCACTACAGTGTGTCCCTCACTGATAAGAAATTCCAACTATAAAACACTTTCCTAGCAGAAAATGGCTTCTGAGAGCAAGAAAGAGGTAAAAAGGGGAAATTATCAGTGAGGGTCACACTGTAATCACTTCCTGTCAGGACTGAGTCATCCACTTACATACCTGATATTTAACTCTTTCAGGCAGAGAAAGAAAAAAAGGAACACAGCATAGTTATTTGTGTGCTGGGCACTGTACATACACATGTCTATCTCATCATGTCACTTGTCAATTCGGGTACCCTTTAAGGACCACGGGCCTAAACCCCCTAAAGACCAGGCCATTTTTCACAAAATAAGCCACTGCAGCTTTAAGGCCTCGCTGCAGGGCCGCACAACTCAGCGCACAAGTGATTCCCCCACCCTTCTCTGCCCACCAACAGAGCTCTCTGTTGGTGGGCAATGATCGCTCCCAGGATGTTTGTTTTATAAATATTTATTTCATTTATTTTTAAATACATTTGTTTATTTTTACTATATCCCCTCCCTCCTTCCCCCGCCAGCCAATCATTGTGATCGGCTGTCATAGGCATCAGCCAATGACAGCCGATCAGTCTTGAGGGCCCAGCCGTGTCACCCGGCTGTCCCAAGTACAGTGCTGCCTTAGATCGCATCACTGTATTATGTAAATCGCCATCTACTAGTCTCCTAACGGCGATCTCTGCTGGGAGACTAATGGTGGAGCGGAACTCCGTCATCCAAGCAGAGATGTGCGCGCGATCTCCCGCAAATCCCTGCCCCAGGACTTTACGCCAATCGCTGTTAGCGGTCCTGGGGCTGGTGCCGTGTGCACACCCATCGGCGTGACGAGGTTGCCAAGAAGTTAAGGTGAAAATCTAGCACAGGTATCCCTGACGTCAGCGGCCTCCCCTTCAGGGATCAACCGACCCTATTGTAGCTCCAGCTGCAAAGTACAGCGGGATGCCATCTGATCTCTCTCACAAAAAAACATAATAATGGTCTACCATGCACCTAATGTGCACAATGAATGGAGGAAAACTGTAATCCAAAGCAATCATAAAATATTTATTTTATTAACTTATATTTATATTACTTAACTTATATTAACTTATATTTATACTAGTCTACCTAAGCCCATTTAAAAATGGGCTCTAGGTAGTGAAATTATCGCTGCCAGTCAGTGTGCGCCAGTGTGCTCGCCGCCACACACGCACACACGGCCGCCCTGCTCCCTGGCCCGACCTCCCGTCCCAACAGCTGTATGTACTGCGCACTTGCGCAATACAAAAAACCCACAGATGGACAGACAGGGAAAGTGGATGTCGCAGGGACAGTTAGGTTTTATTGTATAGGATTACTTTACTTAAACAATGCAAATTGTCTGGCTGTCCTGCTGATCTTCTGTCTGTAATACGTTTAGGGCCCATTCACACTGGGGAGCTTTCCTAGCGAATTCTGCAGCGCTTTGAATCGCTGGCAGTCTCTAGCGTTTTGAAAAGCGCTGATGTAATGTATAGTTTATAGAAGTGATCTCACTGCAGCAATCACCTGCGGTTTGTGTAAATCGCAAACATGTTGCATGCAGCGGTTTTCCCAATTATTGCGCAATCTCAGCTAAATGTTAAAGTATTGTGAAACGCTATCGTGCAAAAAAATCTTTCTGGAACAGAAAAAAAACATGAAAAAATCATGACGACAAGACACTAGTGATTTTGCTAGTGTTTTGCTATTCTCAGTGTGAATGGGCCCTCAGTCTTGCACCCTGAGAAAGCATGCAGTTCAGATGTATGACTGAAGTCTGACTGCATTTGCCACATGCTTATTTCAGGTGTGTGATTCACCCACTACTGATGCATGAAAGATCAGGAGGATGCTAGGAACTGGTATTCTTTAAAAGGAAATAAATATGGTAGCCTGCATTGCCCTCTCGCCTTGTGGCCCAATATGCCAAGCCGATCGATGATGATCCAAATGAAATTTGATTAGAATGATAGAATGCTATTCTACACTGCAAGCTCAACATTTATAGATTCCTGCAGAAGTCTATCAACTGTCAAACTGCAAGCATTGTACTGTCACTACAACGACTAACTGTATACACCAGAGTACCCGTGACTGCAGCACTGAAAGCTTCATGCTAGGTAGTCACGATTCTATTTCCTGTCCAATTAACGGGAATCTGGCGATTATTTTCACACGTCCAATCTGTTTCCGATCTATAACAGGATCAATTTTGTAAAGTTCTCATCGTAAAATGGATTTAGTTGGCTCACATTGTTCGCTTTACGCGTTCTTGTTTGCGTCTGTGATTCGGCAGCCCAAATCTCGCAATTTAGTGTGATTTGCGCATGTGATTCCCGTTCAATAGAATGAGAATCACAGCGCAATCGCCCCCGAAACGCTGCATGCAGCGCGTTGGCGATTAAACAAAATCTCAACCGCTGCAGTGTAAAATGTATCCATTAGATAGATTAGTAGCAGCGCTTTGGGTAATCACCGGCGATCAGAAAAGCGCTGAAGAATCGCCCCAGTGTGAACCAGCACTTATTGATCGGGGGAGTTTAGACATGTACACATGATACAACTTCCCATCAGATTACCTGTCGATTGGATGGAAAACTTAATCATGTGTACATAGCATTCGTTTATCAACAATTTCCATACAAAGTAGGCAGATATTGGAACCACAACTTGTTCAGCTGTTTTGCCCTGCCTAATGCAGCATAACACCTCTGAGTGCCCTCAACTGAGACTTCCCACTGCACCTTTCTTATTATTTATTTTATTTACCTGAACCCTCAAACTACTGATGCGATTGATTAAATAGTGAGGAGAGCACAAAAGTTATGGTGGTTAATTGACCTTCCAATTCGATCATTTTATCAAATTGGAGGAAGATCGATGCTGGCCTCCTATGCTGTCACCATTGTGTCTGCTTTTAACACAAGCACCTGTACCATGTGGCACCAGGTGCATGCGACGTCACACATACGCTTGGTGCCATGTGGTACAGGCGCGTTTGCGGTAAAGGCTGACACGGCAGTAACGGCGGAGGAGACTAGGAATTGCACTGATGGACAGGTCAGAATTTAGGAAGCAAGGGCAACAGGTGATATGGTTTTTATCCTGGAGGGTGGCCAGGCAGGCGGCGGAGGCGCTAGGCCAATTTCTAATCGATTTCATCAGAAGTCTGCGGTGTATGCACAAGCAACAGATCCCTCTCATGTCTGATCGTCGATCTTTCCATACATTGACTGATGAACGAGCACCTTTAAAGGGGTTCTTTCGCGAAAAAAGTAGGCAGTTAAAAAATGTGACAGATGACAGGTTTTGGGCCAGTCCATCTTTTTAAGGGGAATTCTCAGGGCTTTCTTTGTTTTCAACAGCATTTCCTGAACAACAGTTGCAAAATCTAACTGACATAATAGTGTGCAAGTGATTAGGGAGGCCGGCTGGTATCTTGCTATTTTGGCAGTTAAACTGCTGTTCAGGAAATGCTGTTGAAAACAAAGAAAGCCCTGAGAATCCCCCTTAAAAAGATGGACTGGCCCAAAACCTGTCATCTGTCACATTTTTTAACTGCCTACTTTTTTCGCGAAAGAACCCCTTTAAGAAGTATAGATTAAATTAAGTGAGGTCCATTAATTTATCCTTTGGACCAATAATGTGTGAGCCATGGGTGTCCATAGAGGTCTCAGGGACAGGAAGTGATGTAAAATAGAAACTGAAAACAAGGTCCAAACCCATTTATACATTTCAAAACCACAATAAATTGCTTAGTGTCTATCTAGCTAGCACACAGCCCAGTTCCAGATTACCAGTCAAATATTGTTGGTTTGAAAATCCATATCATTTCAAATTGTATTTTTGAACCAGGTTCAAGGATAACACAAATTCCAAACAAATTTTGCTTGGATTAACAATCAAAGGCCGACTGAAACCAACTTGGTCTACATTGTTCCTATTAAAAAAAAGTATTTCGCTCAATACAACTGCATATTGGACCAATTTCACTTTAAAGCCACATTACTGAACATGATCTGCCTGTATTCGGTCAGGATTCTATAAAATATTTGCTGTCCAGACCTGTCTAATGGCTGTAAGTTCATTTGTCAGCACAGACAGATGTGACTGGTTCAGATATCTCTCTGTACACTGCCATGGAATATATCAGCAGCACATGCACAAACAATCTAAATAATGTCAAATATTTGCTAAGGCGTAGCAGATCTGATAGAGGCCGATGTCACAAACGTCACAAACGTAACAAATGATTGCAGATATTTGAATGACTAACTGACAGTCACTGCGGTAGCTGTGCCCTTAACATCCAGCGTCATGTTTGTCTGTCAGTGACCCAGAGCCATGACCAGACACTGGAAAACGAACAACGATCTAGTCCATTGACTGAGCTTATACTCTCACAAGTGCTCTCTCTAAGTCAAGGAAGTGGAACAAAACAGGATTAGAGTTAAGAAAACAAGGAGGCACCTACCAGGTTTCCCCTCTTCCCCGTCTGCCTTCATGTTGTGAATTCAGCCAGGCAGCAGCTGGAAAACTCTGTCACAAGTCACTATCGAGGCTCAGCTCCTCCCAGCGCTGCTACAGGAAGTGCTGTGTCCTGGTTACCTGTGCTGCCAGGAATTTCACCCTCTCACAGGTTGCTGAGTGGAGGCATGATGTCAGTACAAGCCAGCGGACATACGGGGGGAGGGGCCTGCACTCGCTCACTCTCTTCTGGGCTATCACTGCAGACAGCTTGGCTTTCACTATGCTAAAAAGTCCAGCAGAGCTGGCAGCTCATTAGATTCACCCCACCATGGGCAGGAAAAGTCAGTCATCATAACTCTCACATATTGCTGCAGAGGAGGAGAATCCAATGAGATGTAACATTCATTCCCTGCATGTTATGTCACACAAGCTACTGCAGAAGTTGCTTTCCACAGTATCTGTTTATGTTCATTAGACCATTGTAGCAATTGTTACTATGAAAAGTCTCTGCAGATGATGACAATCTGCCACAAAGATGTTTGGCTGGGCTGAATTTTGTAGCAAGAATATCTGTACATATCAATCAATTGCGGACATGAAGCTGATGAATATACAAATACCATACAATTATCTCTTTGGTCATACGAATGCAGTGCTACTAGTCAATGTTACTGGATGATATGGTCTCATTTTTGGGATTGTGTATGCTGAACAAAGGTCCATCAGGCCTGCCATTTAGGCTCATGTCTGCAGGTACCTGTACATGTGTATGTAAAGGTGGCCATTAACGGTACAATGCCACAGAGGATCGATTGTTCGATTCAATCATTATGATCGATTGGAAACATCAGTTGTGCCCCCTAATGGAAAAAAAAAAACCTGCTAACCAATTTGCTCTGATTAATGGAATTAATCACCTCAAGCCGGTTTCACTGCAACTCTTAAAAAAATCTGATGGAGATTACTGCGGCAGTGTTCGGTAATCTCCATTCTGGCTGCAAGCCAAGTAGGAAGTGAGTGAACGATCTCTAGCGTTCACTTCGCGTGGCCAGCATTCGAATTGCGGGAAAGCGTATTAACAAAATATGCTTCCGCACATTCGTGCCGCAATGTGAACGCGGGAAAAAAAAACTGCGTCACCAGAGACTTACATGGCTTCCAGTCTCTGCACACCACAACACAAGTTCAACACCAACGCGCTGTTGCGCCAGCCGGGTGGCGAATATGTCACTTCCGCTGCATCGTTCTTCATTGGTGTAGCGTTACCCTGCATTAAAAACAGGGTAACACAACGCACCAGTGTGAAAGGGGCCTGAATCTGATCCAACTGTGTGTTAAGGTTAGGCACCACCAGGGGAGGTTGTCTGAGAGTAGGGAGAGGTTAGGAAATAGTAAAATACTTCTCATCAGTGCCATGCATGGGTCTAAAGAATTTTATATGTGAAAAGGCTTAGCAAGACGCTGAAAATGACAGCTGGATCCTAATGTTTGACGTTTCTTCTAGCTGTCGATTAAAAAGTTCACACTTGCGTTTTGGCATGCAAACGTATCGTATCAGGACCTGATCCGGATTGGAACCGTACGGTTCCGATCCGGACCGTTTGCATCAGGACTGCTTCAGGCTGCCATCCGGATCCGTGGGGAAAAAACAAACAAACAAAAAAAAAAAATACCTTAAAATTTGTTGGGGTCTGCAGAAGGTGCACCTGGTGCACCTGTAGAATCAGGTCCTCCGCTGTAGGCCTCACCTCCACCTCCAACATACTGCCAAACAGCTCCAGCACGTGTGTCACTGCTGCTCCACTCCAGATATGCTGGGCCCATGTGTCCCCATCCGAAATGGCCTCTATAAATACGCATAGGAAGTGGGGTAGAACTTCCGGTGTTGTCTCCACTGTGTTCTGTGCTTCCATTTTCCATTGGTTTTCTATATCTGGATGGTGCAGTCAGGCTCCGGTCCGGGTGCGTGGGCCGGATGAGCCGGACCAAAAAATAGCGCATGTTGGAAAAGTGTCCGGAGTCCGGATCCGGTCCGGCTCCGTACTGTACGGAACGTACGCATGTGAACGTCCGCATAGCCTTTGCATTGCTATGCGGAAAGTACGTTCCGTTTGTACAGTATACGGGGATCCGGACAGGGAAAGCTAATGTGAACCGGGCCTAAGCTGGCTCCTAAGAACTTCTGGATAGGACAGACTGGTCCCTGGATTCAATACCAATGTTTCCACTCATGTTTCCATACCCTGTAATGTGCCAAGGAATATGTGCCGTACGTTGACACATCTATATGGTGGTCATGTGATGCATATGGTTACATCTTCTTTTCAGCTCAGCTGATCCCCTTGTCATGGTAAGCTGGAACAGCTGGTTAATGCATCATTACATATCTAGGAAGAGCTCTGCATAGATGCCTAATAAAAAGTAAAACAAACAGTTGATAAGCATACTGCAACAAACCCTATAGGGAAAGGCAATAGAAAAGCAGCACAGTCTGGAGAGCAATTTATTTGGGTACTTACTGTACACCAGGGCTGCAAAATGTGGATCCACAGGATGACCTCCTGCCTGCTTCCTAGTTTCTCTTGTATAGATGTAGATGACATCACTATTGTTTACAACCACCAGTGTGGACTGACACTGTGCTTGGCTTCAGTGGCCTGACTTTTGTATCTAGACATACTAGACAGGTGGACATATGGTTCTTTCATGCACTTTGGTGCAAGCAGATAACTGCAGTAATGTGCTAAAAGGATACCTGAGGTGACAAGTGACATGATGAGATAGACGTGTATGTACAGTGCTAAACATACGAGTAACACGGCTGTGTAAGTGGCAGTTTCCATCAAGTCTGGATTTAGTTGGACTATACCGTAAGCCTCACTAATAAGGAATCAAAGCCATAAGGACTCATTCACACCGGGCAAAGCATACACGAATGCTATTTGATGCATTTGTCTCAACGCATGGAAACGTGCGTTGCAATGCACAAAATTGCATTCATCGATGGGTTCCATTCCATTAAAAAAATGCATGCGTCGTGTGCTAGAATGTTCCAGACTGAGTTATAACGCAGCGCACAGCAACACTCACTGTAGTGTGAATGGTAACATGAGAGTCTATAGACTTTCATGCTACCTGTGTTGCGTTATGACAGACAACACCGCACATAAGTGTGAATGAGCCCTTAGGGCCCGTTTCCACTAGAACGAATGCGTTTCCTGCATGGAGATTCGCATAACAATACAAGTGGATGGGATGGTTTCCACATCTGAGCGTTTTTCTGTGCAGAAAAAATCTGCACGGCAGAGCCATCAGAATTCGCATACCACTATGCGTTTTGCATACAATGTATTTAATAGGAGATTCGCATGCGGTTTTGGTATGCAAATTTTCATGCGACTTCGCATGCGATTTTGCATAGAAACAATGGAAAAGCACACAGGCACTGCCATTGTTAAATTTGCATACATCGTCATCCATGCGAAATCGCATGCAAATTTGCATACAACCGCATGCAAAATTCGCATCCGCATGCAAATTTTTTCGCGATGATTCCCACCGCACAAGTGGAAACAGGCCCTAAAGCTTTTTCCTTGCAGAGAACCGGTTCTGAAAGCAGGGGATAAATACAAAAAATGTCAATAGTTCATATATTTTAGCTTCTGAGACAATGAAAGGCTGTGTCAGCATATGAGACAATACAGCATTAAAGAAGAACTTTAATGTAATAAAAAAAAAGTGCTTAATTTTTACAATAATTATGTATAAATGATTTACTTAGCGTTTGCTCATTGTAAAAACTTTTCTCTCCCTGATTTACATTCAGACATTTATCACATGGTGACATTTTTACTGCTGGCAAGTGATGTCACTGGAAGGAGATGCTGCTTGCTTTTTTGGCAGCTGGAAACAGCTGTTATTTCCCACAATGCAACAAGGCTCCCACAGTGTGATGTCAGGACCTCAGAGCTGTAAGGGCCCGTTTCCACTATCGCGAATCCGCATGCGGACAACGCATGCGGATTCGCACAGTCAGTACAAGTGGATGGGACTGTTTCCACTTGTGCGTTTCCCCGCACGTTTTTCTGTGCAGAAAAAATCTGCAGGGTAGGGGCCTCAGAATTCGCCTGCGTGTGGAATGCAGGCGAATCGCACGCAATGTATTTAATAGGGAAATCGCATGCGTTTTCCCCATGCGTTTTTTGCCGCGATTTCGCATGCGATTTCGCATAGGTACCCATGTTAATTCACACAGGCAGTGACATGGTTAAAATCGCATACAGCCTTACCTATGCGAAATCGCTTGCGAAATCGCGGCAAAAAACGCATGGGGAATCGCACCCGCATGCGATTTGCCTGCGGTGATTCGCCGGCGATTTCGTAACGCTATAGTGGAAACGGGCCCTAAGGCACTGACATAACACTGTGGGAGGGGTTTCATCACAAAATCAGCCATACAGAGCCCCCTGATTGAGAAAAGGAAAAGATTTCTCATGGGAAAGGGGGTATCAGCTACTAATTGGGATAAAGTTCAGTTCTTGGTTACTGTTTCTCTTTAAACATTCTTTTCTTAACTGATAAACAGAAATAAAACTGGTTTCTGAAAAAAGGTAGTTTTAGGAGTAGGGGGATATATACAATTGCTTACCTCATCAGTTTATTTTGACCTCATGCTTCCTTTGAGGACACATCCTTTAAAAGCGATCAAACTCAAAAAAACTATAGCAAAGCTAGACATAACTAGCTCAGCACTGCGTTGCTGGCCACTCCTCACTCCTAGCTGTGGTCCTAGCTCTCAGAAACTAACAATGGCATGCGCATGCACTTCCTAACACTAGTCTATAGGAGTTAGGGCTGCTGCGCATATGGAAAAAAGGTATTGGAAAAGTGGTGTGCTTTGCAGGTGAGTGCTGAACTAGTCAACCCCAACTCTACTGTGGGGATTTTTTATTTACAAAGATTTTAAGGTAAACATGTAATTATTAGGGCCCGTTTCCACTATAGCGTTGCGGAATCGCCGGCGAATCACCGCAGGCAAATCGCATGCGGGTGCGATTCCGCATGCGTTTTTTGCCGCGATTTCGCATGCGATTTCGCATAGGTACCCATGTTAATTCACACAGGCAGTGACATGGTTAAAATCGCATACAGCCTTACCTATGCGAAATCGCTTGCGAAATCGCGGCAAAAAACGCATGGGGAATCGCACCCGCATGCGATTTGCCTGCGGTGATTCGCCGGCGATTTCGTAACGCTATAGTGGAAACGGGCCCTAAGGCACTGACATAACACTGTGGGAGGGGTTTCATCACAAAATCAGCCATACAGAGCCCCCTGATTGAGAAAAGGAAAAGATTTCTCATGGGAAAGGGGGTATCAGCTACTAATTGGGATAAAGTTCAGTTCTTGGTTACTGTTTCTCTTTAAACATTCTTTTCTTAACTGATAAACAGAAATAAAACTGGTTTCTGAAAAAAGGTAGTTTTAGGAGTAGGGGGATATATACAATTGCTTACCTCATCAGTTTATTTTGACCTCATGCTTCCTTTGAGGACACATCCTTTAAAAGCGATCAAACTCAAAAAAACTATAGCAAAGCTAGACATAACTAGCTCAGCACTGCGTTGCTGGCCACTCCTCACTCCTAGCTGTGGTCCTAGCTCTCAGAAACTAACAATGGCATGCGCATGCACTTCCTAACACTAGTCTATAGGAGTTAGGGCTGCTGCGCATATGGAAAAAAGGTATTGGAAAAGTGGTGTGCTTTGCAGGTGAGTGCTGAACTAGTCAACCCCAACTCTACTGTGGGGATTTTTTATTTACAAAGATTTTAAGGTAAACATGTAATTATTAGGGCCCGTTTCCACTATAGCGTTGCGGAATCGCCGGCGAATCACCGCAGGCAAATCGCATGCGGGTGCGATTCCGCATGCGTTTTTTGCCGCGATTTCGCATGCGATTTCGCATAGGTAAGGCTGTATGCGAATTTAACCATGTCACTGCCTGTGTAAATTAACATTAATACCTATGCGAAATCGCATGCGAAATCGCGGCAAAAAACGCATGGGGAAAACGCATGCGATTTCCCTATTAAATACATTGCGTGCGATTCGCCTGCATTCCACATGCAGGCGAATTCTGAGGGCCCTACCCTGCAGATTTTTTCTGCACAGAAAAACGTGCGGGGAAATGCACAAGTGGAAACAGTCCCATCCACTTGTACTGACTGTGCGAATCCGCATGCGGGCAACGCATGCGGATTCGCGATAGTGGAAACGGGCCCTTAATGTGTTAACCTTATTCCTGCATGCCACCTCCATGTTGATCAGGGCAGCCAAAGTCTCTGCTGATGGCCAAGCTGCTTTATAGTTGTGACTTTCTACCCATCTTGCTACCTTTATATCACCAAATTAAGCATAACTCTTGCCCCTCTCTAGTTTTATGATATGACAATTTTAAAACCAGACAGTAGAAACTTGGGAGGATCATGCCATTGGAAGCAAAAAGGTATGTTTTACTAGCAGCATTAATGTAATGTTATATTTAGACTTGTGCCCTACCGATTCTAGTAAAGTGAGATTTTTACTAACAGGTCCTCTTTATCTGACAAGACTAGCAGGCACTGTCAGGAACCGGCCCGCGGCACGCCTGCGTATATGGTTCCCGACTGCGGGTTTGACCAGATTAAGCGGGGAACAGCCTTATTTAAGCTACAAACAAGGCTGGAACCCCTAAAACACTTCCCACTGCCATCACTAGCGTTGCTAGACACGTCCCCCCAGCTGTCGAGGGCTCAACACGCAATCTGCGTTTTCGTATTTGGGTCAGCTTCGCGCTTAGGCCGAATACGAGAACGCCACGCACCCACAAACACAGTACAGTTGTACAGTAACACAGCACAATCAGACAATGATTTGCAATACAAGTTACACTGTCGTGCAGCAAAACCACTAACAGTCGTTCTGAACGATACTGTTAGACTTCCCACTCGGCTGTCGAGCGCAGAAGTGCCCCACACACACAATGCAATTACAATTTCATATGGTAGTGTTGCTCAAGCATACAATTAGGCTCGGACTTATACACAGCTACACTGCAGTCTCCTCTAGGCTATGAGTGTTAGTTTAGTATGGCAGAAGTTAAGCTTATTAAATAAAAATTTAATATTCCAGAAAAACATGGAACAATGCAGAACTTAATATATACAAAAGAGGTACAAAAACAAAGTAAAAAAGTTACAAAATAAAAGTTACAAAAATAAGAGGTTACAAAGATACACACCAAGCAATTTGCTTACCAAAATACAGGAATCCAGATAGAAGAACCTTGGACTTTTGTGGACGGACACAATTCTGGTTAGACCAGGAGTCCAGTAGCTTGGGCCAGGAGACCAGCTGCCGCTACCGTCAGGAGGGGACTGATTTGAGGTAGCTGTCCCCTGGTTTTTATAATGAAATATTCGCCTCGGGGCTGTAAGCCTGTGTGGACGGGGGGGGGGGGGGGGGGGGGGGGGGCTAGATTTAAAACACATCCTCAGTCATAATTGGATTTCCAGAGATCTAACATCCATATGGGAAAAATGTACTATAGCCCACATACATGAAAAGATTTCCCTAACCTCCAATCTCCCCAGGTTACAATTGATTAAGGCTTTCACATTGCAGCAGGATGTCCTGTGTGAAGTCCTGGCTCAGGCTGGTGTGAGCTGCTTCAAGGCATACTGCAGCCAGTCCAGGTGACAATTGCTTCCAAGCACCATACACCTCTGCTACAGTATTCAGACAACAGGGTCGGACCACCTGTATAGGCTTCATAGCAACTGTGATTAAGTGTTTCCTAATTACCTGTTTTCTGGCTGTCCAGAGGAACTGTATGCTAATGTCCCAGCCCCCTGCTTCCAGAGAAATTCAATGCAAATGTAGTACAGCCAGATGACCATCCCTTCAAAGCAGAATACACATGTGAGATATAGCAGACAGCAAAATGACAGAGATATGTTCCTGTATTTCCTAATATCATCAGCACCTCAATATATCACCACAGGCACGAGATATGGTATCAGTGTCATGACACTGGCATGCACAGCTGCTGTGGCTTATTAATCATTTTAGCCCACAAGTGGGTGGCTGGTATTGTGTAAGCCAGTGGTTACGGAAAAAAACAATACAATGTAATTGGACATTAAATCCTGCGCTTGCTTGATCTTAAAAGATCTTTGCTTTCCCCAAACAGCAGCAACCGGGTAATAGATGCATATTGCAACTGCTGCTTTCATAAAACACCAGCCAAATGTGAAGATTTCCTAAATGAAAAATCACTGAGCAGTCATAAGTGCCGACTCGCATCCAGATAAGCCGATAACAGAATGCCAGGTCTGTAGTGCCAACAACAACAAGAGGAAACATTATTAGATCAGACATAGAAAACCTGAATGGAGGCCTAATGAGAACTTAGGGCACTACACTGAAGTACAACTGTAAAAACACATACACAAAGGCCAAACCCAGGTGCAAATAATGTCCCAGTTAGGTGTAGGCAGTCAGTGGCAGAGCTGGTCTTCACCCTTGTAGAAGCTCCTTGCTCCAAATACATACCTGGGCAACGCCGAGTCTTCTGCTAATGCGTTATAAAAACGAAACATTTTTTTAGTACCTGGTCTGGAGTCCACTGAAGCTGCTAACTGAAGCCTTTCAAATACAGCTGTGCACAGGGATGGGGCCAATACATCAGTAATGTTAAATGGAGCAGGGTTGTGTGCATGGGGGGTGGAGATAAAGCCTCTTTCACACTACATGTTTGTGTTGTTGGGAGGGGCTAAATGAATTTGGGTGGGGGGTGTGAATGCATTTTCACAAAACATTAATGCATTTTTCCTTAGAGCCCAATAGATTCTTCCATACTACAAAGAGCACAGTGTGTGAGCTGCGGTCAAAGTTTTAATAATTAGAACAGTATGTATTTCTTTATTGATTAGGGCAAAATGCACATCAATGCCCACAGGGGAAGGAGGTGGTTTGATGTATATGTTTATGTCCATGGGGCTGTTCCACCTACATGGAAGAGGGGAGTGTATGTTCATGGGACCACTGCACCCAACATGGCAGAGGGCTGTTATATCATATGAAAACAGGGAATTGATGTCCATTGGGTCTCCTGCACAAGGGGCGTTTATGTCCATGGGGGCTGCTGAACATGGGAGAGAGGACTTGATACCCAAGAGGATGCTGCCTATTCAGGGGTCTCCTGATAAGGTCAGATGGGGCTGCACATTGAATTGGGGGTGTTGCACAAGAGTGGTGCAGTAGTATGTGGCATGGAGGGGTGGCACAAGATGGGGCAAAAATGATGAATCTAATCCTGCTCTTCTGCCCAGTCCTAAAGGGGGCCATACACTAGCCGACCAACCAACCAATTGACCATCCAATTTGATTATTATAATCGAATTGGATGAAAATTGGTGCTGCCAAGTGCATGCCCGACAAAGCGACCAATTTCTCGACAGAAATTGGCCGCACGGTCGATCGCGCATCCTGGAAGATGTCGAGCCGAAGTTAGTTGGTCAGGTGCGCAGTGGTACGGTGGCCAGATTGTGAACAAGCGACGAAACCCCCGCCGCCGCAATGTATAAATGTATGTAGTGTAGTGCATTTATACATTACCTGTCCGGTGTCGGCCTCCACGCGGTTTCCGTCCATCTTGCCGGGTTCCGCATACACGCTGGAGGCTGTTACCCGGCGAGAAGGACGGGCATTGTGCGGAAGCTGCTACAGGACAGGTAATGTATAAATGCACTACACTACATGCATTTATACATTTTGGGGGTAGCAGCAGGGCAGACTTGGCGGCTCAGCCGATTCCCTGATTATTTCATGCTGAAATCGGACGGGAATCGGCCTGTAGTGTATGGGCAGATTCGACTAGAGACAAATTTATCTCTAATCAGATTCGATTAGAGATAAATTTGTCTCTTGGTCAAATCTGCCCATAATCGTTCTAATGTATGGCCACCTTAAGAGTCTCTTGATGCCTTTACTAACTGGTCACAACTGCCCCATGGCTGAAATTATATAGACAAGAAGGTAGGGGAAAGAGAGAGAGCGCTCCGATGGTGCATTAAGCTAGGTATGCAAATTACACACACTTTAATGTTGCACTTACAATTTTTATATCTGTACTGCGCTTTACTCCAAAACAGTCCCAGCAGGTCGCCTCAGCCTAATCCAGCCTGGCCAGGGCTGGTGGTGTAGATGGATCATACGAGAGAGCGTCCATCTGGGGGGAGTGGTGCACAGACTGACGTCTGACGTCACTACCGGTTTCAGCGTTTCACCACGCCTTCCTCAGGTACCTGAGGAAGGCGTGGTCAAACGCCGAAACCGGTATACAAATTGTAAGTGCAACATTAAAGTGTGTGTAATTTGCATACCTAGTTTAATGCACCATCGGAGAGCTCTCTCTCTTTCCCCTACCTTTTTGTCTTTCTTAGTTACTGGCATCACCCAGTGAAAGAGAGCAGCGCTGATACCAGAGTGCATTACTAAAGGGCCAGTGCAGCATTGTTGAGCGCAAGTTCTTTTTCTGTTTTTTGCTGAAATAATCTACCTTGCCATTAACTAGCTTCAGCACAGATATATGGGCAAGTGTTCTCTCCACTCACCTCAGAGCTGCGGTGATGATATGGCTCCGGTGGCAAGCTGAACAGCATCAGGAGCTCTGCTTCTGGCTGCCGGCTCACATTACCCTACACAACAGACATGCAAGATGCTTTTTGCCCAATACAATCTTTTATAAACTATAGGATGGCAGTTTGGAGATGATCATTGTACAGACATGGTGTACAGCTTCTTGTGGAGTAGGCCGTCCAACTCTACAAAGACAAGAGAAGATGAGCAAAGGGCATTCCAGTAGGAGCTGCAATAAATATTGATGTCGCCCCCAAATTCATCTAATAACAGGTACTGCCTCTGGAAGGGGAATGGGAAGAATAAGCAGGATGCCTCCTGATGTTGATGAATACAATAGCTAATGGATGAAAAAAAATCCATCGCAGCCAATTGCTAGTTACCTACATTGACTACAGAGGATGGGGGGCCTGTACAGACAGACTGTCACCTGAAAACGATGATGAGCTATTGTCATTGGACTTTAAACTTTACAAACACTGTCTGAACGATGTTTGTTCATTCCAGAGCAGAATAAACTTCATTTCCCTGGACAAACATTGTGTGTAACGTGTCCCTGGTAGGATGAACACAGCTCTGCACATACCATGAATACACATCTCTTGTGTGGTCATTACACCATCCCTATGGCTCAGATCCTCAGACTTACTATATCATCACATTCTGAATCTCTGTTTAATACGCATTAGGAAAGCAGATGCCTGAGGCTCTCCCAAACAAAAGAAGTTGGCCAAACATGTTTTTTTGTTTGGAGTGTAAACAATTACAGCGCTCTTCCTGCTGAGTGGATGGCTCTTTGAACCCATTGCACAAACATGACAGGGAACCTCCCTGACTTCCAGGTATGAACTTCCAGCAGAAAGTGCAGCCTGATCGAAGAAAATGAAAGCAGCACAGGTCCCTGGAGCCTTGTGACATCACGGGAACTGTTTGCTTACCTGCCACAGAGTTCTTGAAAGAAGCAGCTTCAGAAGATGGTACAAACAATCACTGACTCATGTCAATGAAATTCCCCGGGGTTCAGCGGACTACACAGTCTGCCTGACAGGGCTGGAAGAAAGAAGCCTGGACTGGGGCTATTATAGCTGAAGCAGCAGACAAGGCTTTAGGCAAGAAGATTCTTGTGTTATAAACTCAATGACATTCAAGGTTTTTGCTTGCATTGGCAATGTATAATGACAACAGGAAACGCTCAATACGTTGATTTAGCTTATGGTTGCTCAACACGTCTGCATCCAGGGTTACATTGTGGGGCAGAAAAAGTACAGCGATATTTGAGGGGGCAATCCCATGCTTGTATGTTAAAGTTTTGGAAGCCGTGAGGCAGCCAGAGGGCACAAGTCGACCTTGTGTATAAATTGACCCCAAAAATGTATCTCCTTAATCTGGAATTTAAAGAGAACCCGAGGCGGATTTTCTAAATCTTAATAGGACACAGAGGCATGTTCTCTGCACAATGACATGCCTCTGTGTCCTTTTGCTGCTGCCGCCAGTCCCCCCTGTGCTCTGCTGTCTCCCCTGAAAAATACAGACAGGCGAGCGACAATCTGATTGTTGCTAGACTACTGTTTACCTGCAATTTGTCAATCACTGGTCCTCAGCAATGCCTCCCCCGCCTCTGCTAGCTTCCTCCAATCGGAAGCTATGTTGCGACCCAGGAAGTATTTCCGGGTGTCAGAGTCCGGCCCCGGGTGTCGAATGATATCGGGAGTCACCTGAACCGGGCTCCGTGATGACGAACCCAGCGGTGGACTGGGTAACTTATGACCGATCTGCTGCTTATACACACTGCATGCATGCATGGCACACGGGGAAGAGAGGCAAGGGGCAGATTGGGAAATTCTTAAAGTACTGACCAGGTCACTATCAGGAGGAAATGGAGAGAGTGGGGAGGGGGTTAAGCTTGCAGGAGCTTACAGGAGAGAGAGGCGCCCCGATCCCCAGCTATAATTTAGGGAATTTGAGTATGACTGGAGTATAAGGTGACCCCTACGAAATGGGTTAGCACAGTTTTCTGTGTGGCTAAGCTATAATTATTACCCATTATTACCAGGAATAGTTTTTATCAGATTTTGGAACGATTTCAAAACAACTATGAATTATTTTTTGTTAGATATTGTGCAGTAAACAAAGAATCAACCGACACGTTAAACAATCCACGGCGATTCTCGTGTTTTGAACAATCGTCATGCCAGATCACTTCGGCAGATAATCCTTCATAATTAGCAGTGTGTACAGAGCTATGAATGGTTATTAAACAATGTGTCTGCGGAGTCTATGGCACTTCGCATAGATCCACCAGCATTTAGCGAACTGATTGCTCAGCATATTGTCCACAGTCTTTTGAAAATGATAACAACCTAATCTATACAGCCTATTACTTAATGTCAATGAGGAGGAAAAACAAGGTAACTATTAAGTTTTGTTTTTGTTTTTTTGTAACTGGTGGAGAGGGGAGGAGGGATTCATTTATTTGTATTTCATGTAGAGTAAAATGTATTTTTTTTAAAACAAAATTTAAATTTCTTTTTTTTACCACTAGATGTCCCCACGCATTTTATTTTGTATTCTGTTCAGAGCACACAGGCAGTGGTTGTTACAGGAATGATCATTGGCTTCTGGTTGAAGTCATGATCCTTCCCTTACAGGCACTTTGCTTGACGCAGGGAACACATGTTCCCATTCACCAATCACAGATGTGTCAGCAACACATTAAAACATTCTATTGCCGTCAAACAGGGCATTTTAATGCATCTCGTTGCCATTAAGTAGTTAATGTCCCTATTTCTCTAACTGCTTCCCAGGCCCTCCCACATCTTTCTAATGATTCCGCCCCAGGTGATTTATCTGCTATATGTTGCTATCTGCCCACTGGTGTATTGCCTTTAAATGGAAAGCACTTGATCTAGACATCGGACTGATCAAGAATAGATTGGATTTGATTATGCTGACTAACAGGGCTTTCTATACAAACACAGAGAACCTTGAGGGCTAGTTTCCACTACTGCGGAAACCAGGCCGAATTCGGAGAGTTTCCCTGCAGGAGAACCGCGCGGGGAAACTCTGCCATAGGAAATTATGGCGCTGCCGGCCGAATCACTTACCTTAGCGATTCGGCCGACATTGCCGTCAGTTTCCGTGCGGAAGGCTGTGAATCCTTCTGGGATTCAGTGCCACCACGCGTCTTGCAGCCGCGCGCGGCGGCCAGTGGAAACGGGCCCTGATAGTTATAACACTTTATAGAAGGAATGGCTAGCCTATAGGGGTTAGCAACCTTGATGTTTTCCGTTTGTATATCCAGATTGACTTTCTTGGCCCCTGGACGACAGCCTGCATATTCGTATTTCTTTCAACGACCAAACTGCTTTGAACTAATGGTCTTTTTGTTAATTTTGGTTTTTATTTTTGTTTGTGCTTTTATTGAGTTGCACTTTTATACTATGCACTACCTGTATGTACCATTTTTATTGCCTCAACAAACGTTTAATATATGAAAAAAAAAATGATCACTTCACATGGATACCTTGAAAGACAGATCATGGAACGATCATTTCTCAGTCATTTCACACAATCTATCTTTGTGTGCATAGCGTAGTATCCCCTCATGCTCTATGCCTATCTCTAACCTTCTACCAACCCTGAATCTAACATTATCTGTAACTACTTGCCAACCACTACCCAAACCACTGACCGCTCTAACCTTAGATTTTCATTCTATGAATACCCAAAACTCCATCACACAAACAGCAAGATGTGTCTTCACACACGTGTCATTCCCCCTTTTGCTGCATCAGAGCTGATGCTTACATTTGGTTTACAGCTATGTACTCATCTCGCGATGCAGGGAGATGGATCCAGTGACGTCTCCCTGACGACAAACGCTCTGCCGATCCATCTTCTGGCCAGCGGGTATGCGTGATGTTACGCAATGAGACTGCAAGCGATCGCGGTACTTTGCGTGAGAGTCGTCGGGAATCTTAAAGATCTGATCCGATGCAAATTGATGTTTGTTTGATCGTGTACCTGTACCCACATCACAAAATCGCAAAAATGACCGCTCAACGCTAAAAAAATGTTTTAAAAAAAAATAACCGGTTGTCTGGAAAATTGTCTGAAAATTTGCAAGGTGGGTACGGGCCTTTAGAGTTCAAAACAATGATGCAGCCACTGGAGTAAAACACAAAGCTGAATTGGACAAAATACTGAATGAATGTAGAACAAATTGCAGGCACGTTTAGAAGGCATCCACTGCCACTGGCGACCATGTTTTTTTTATTAAAGGATACCACAACTGACATGTGGCATAATGAGATAGACATGGGTATGTACAGTGCCTAGCACACAAATAACTATGCTGTGTTCCTTTTTTTCTTTCTCTGCCTGAAAGAGGTAAATATCAGGTATGTAAGTGGCTGACTCAGTCCTGACTCAGACAGGAAGTGACTACAGTGTGACCTTCACTGATAAGAAATTCCAACTATAAAACACTTTCCTAGAAGAAAATGGCTTCTGAGAGCAAGAAAGAGATAAAAAAGGGGGGAATTCTTATCAGTGAGGGTCACACTGTAGTCACTTCCTGTCTGAGTCAGGACTGAGTCAGCCACTTACATACCTGATATTTACCTCTTTCAGGCAGAGAAAGAAAAAAAGGAACACAGCATAGTTATTTGTGTGCTAGGCACTGTACATACCCATGTCTATCTCATTATGCCACATGTCAGTTGTGGTATCCTTTAAGTAAACATAATCAAATACCTTGAAGCTGTAGGATACATCAGCACACCAATTTTGATGCTGTAGCGTGCGCTACTAACTTACTCGGGCTTCCCCAAAAACTAACGGGCGCTCCAATTGTCCCACTATGAATCCTGTCAGGTCCAGTGACTTTGTAGGACAAGATCCCCCGCACTATGATTGGCTTATTAGGCTGCCTGTCACTTGACAGGCCGCCTATTGGGCCAAAGTGAATCAACCCCCAAGTCAGCTAGCTAATTGTATAAGCTGTTAGTCTGTATTCCTCCTGTCTGGCTCTTGGTGAAAGTGCTGATGTTGCTGAAACCCAAGAGAAGCTGAAGACGTGTCTGACACTTCCGCTACCCGGCGGATCAACTGTATACACATCACCATGGCAACAGGGACGTGAGCCCTCTGCTGCGCATGCTCACTGTCCTAGTTTGAAACATATTGTATAGCTCTCAGGGAAATACATTTTAAAATGTGGCATTTATGGTTCCTGACCCCTGCATTAGCATGATCACTTGTGGCTGTTTTCATTACCAGCAAGAAGTCTGCATAGACATCCAGCTTCCTCTATTACCATAATGGCATGGGCAATAATCAGTCACCTGCAGAGGAATTATACTACTAATGGACTTGTTTCTGGGTACTAAAAGAAAGTCTCCCGCTTCTTCTCACTGTCCCGTTTCCAGAGCAGAGTGCATGTTTCTTGGCTGGGACAAGCAACAATAAAATCTAAAACAGGTTCTAATCCAAAACATATTTTCTTTCCTAAAACTCCCCAGCCAAAAGATACTTATTTAAGATGGGGGAGCACGTAATGTCAGGGTAATTTTCTCATAAGGGACCGTTCTGTATCTGACGGGGTTGTGGGGGGGGGGGGGGATTCTGGGTGCATCTTGAAGAATCCTAGAAATGGTCTTGAAGTAACTATATACCGTGTAATATTGGGCAGATGAGATTTATGCATATTATAGTACATACGCTAAAAAAAGAGCAACCAGGCATTTTACTCTTTTCTATGCTAGAAATAAAGATCAGTTTAAATAAGCCATCTGGTCCAGTGTAACTAATCCGATGTCCAATACGTCATGAATTCTCCCGTTCAGTCCTCGGGGACACCTTGTCAGTGTCCCATTACTATTTCAACTATTTGCAATTACCGAACACTGCTCGTGGAAGGAAACTCCTAAATCCCGGCTGTTAAGATTCTCCAGAGACCTGGAAACCTCCCCTCTCCATTTACTGCCTTAATATCCATTATTTTTAGATCGCTATCATATTTCCACGTACAAGAGGAGCAAAAGAAATAGAGGGAAATAATTGCCAATTGCGGATATTAAAAGAAAATAAAAAGATCCTGCCAAGGAAAATGAGATCTGTTATTAAGTTGGGCGCTGGAGGTAGCACTGTCGAGCAGAGGTAGATGCTGTTTTAATTCGAAAACTGACAGCGCAGATCTTTGAGCAGCAGCTCTGAGCAATGCAGAGAAATCTGGCCTGGGGCAACCAAATGCCACCTCCATCATCTGATGTCTCATATTCATAAAGCAGGTCCAAATAAATAAAAAAGTATTTTATCTTCCTGAAAAAAAATCCTCATCAGCAATCTGTCTTCTCTGCCATGATTCCTTCTATCCAGCACATTCTAATGAATTCTAGGGTTTCCGGATAGAGCAGAATAAAAAGTGTAAGCAGTTTTTGGACAAGTTATAAAAAAAGACATAATAAAGTAAAGGTACTTTTGTTGCAGCACACTTTTACAAAAAAGTTAATCTATAGAAGTGAGAAAATAGTGGTTCCAAAACCAATGGTCTACTGCCTGCTAGCACTTGTGAGCAACAATTTCTTCTGTCTTGCCAACCACTAGAGGGCACAATCAAACTGGAGACAGGGGTTTACTATCTGAATAAATTGCCTATCCACAGATTTTGAGAGCACCCTCTACTGATGGCCAGAAAAAAAATACAGTGGGATGCGAAAGTTTGGGCAACCTTGTTAATTGTCATGATTTTCCTGTATAAATCATTGGTTGTTACGATAAAAAAAATTTCAGTTACAGTGGGTTGCAAAAGTATTTGGCTACCCTTGAAGTTTTCCACATTTTGTCACATTACTGCCACAAACATGCATCAATTTTATTGGAATTCCACGTGAAAGACCAATACAAAGTGGTGTACATGTGAGAAGTGGATCAAAAATCATACCTCATTCCAAACATTTTTTTACAAATAAATAACTGCAAAGTGGGGTGTGCGTAATTATTCGGCCCCCGAGTCAATACTTTGTAGAACCACCTTTTTACTGCAATTACAGCTGCCCGTCTTTTAGGGTATGTCTCTACCAGCTTTGCACATCTAGAGACTGAAATCCTTGCCCATTCTTCTGTGCAAAACAGCTCCACCTCAGTCCGATTAGATGGACAGCGTTTGTGAACAGCAGTTTTCAGATCTTGCCACAGATTCTTGATTGGATTTAGATCTGGACTTTGAATGGGCCATTCTAACACATAGATAGGTTTTGTTTTAAACCATTCCATTGTTGCCCTGGCTTTATGTTTAGGGTCATTGTCCTGCTGGAAGGTGAACCTCCGCCCCAGTCTCAAGTCTTTTGCAGTCTCCAAGAGGTTTTCTTCCAAGTTTGCCCTGTATTTGGCTCCATCCATCTTCCCATCAACTCTGACCAGCTTCCCTGTCCCTGCTGAAGAGATGCACCCCCCGAGCATGATGCTGCCACCACCATATTTGACAGTAAGGATGGTGTGTTCAGAGTGATGTGCAGTGTTAGTTTTCTGCCACACATAGCGTTTTGCATTTTGGCCAAAACTTTCCATTTTGGTCTAATCTGACCAGAGCACCTTCTTCTACATGGTTGCTGTGTTCCCCCACATGGCTTGTGGTAAACTGAAAACGGGACCTCTTATGCTTTCTGTTAACAATGCCTTTCTTCTTGCCACTCTTCCATAAAAGCCAACTTTGTACAGTGCATGACTAATAGTTGTCCTATGGACAGAGTCTCCCATCTGAGCTGTAGATCTCTGCAGCTCGTCCAGAGTCACCATGGGCCTCTTGACTGCATTTCTGATCAGCGCTCTCCTTGTTCGGCCTGTGAGTTTAGGTGGATGGCCTTGTCTTGGTAGGTTTACAGTTGTGCCATACTCCTTCCATTTCTGAATGTTCGCTTGAACAGTGCTCCTTGGGATGTTCAAGGCTTTGGAAATCTTTTTGTAGCCTAAGCCTGCTTTAAATTTCTCAATAACTTGATCCCTGGGCAGCACGGTGGCGTAGTGGTTAGCTCTCTCGCCTTGCAGCGCTGGGTCCCTGGTTCGAATCCCAGCCAGGGCACTATCTGCAAAGAGTTTGTATGTTCTCTCCGTGTCTGCGTGGGTTTCCTCCGGGCACTCCGGTTTCCTCCCACATTCCAAAAACATACGGATAAGTTAATTGGCTCCCCCTAAAATTGGCCCTAGACTACAGTACTTACACTACATAATATAGACATATGGCAATGGTAGGGATTAGATTGTGAGCTCCTTTGAGGGACAGTTAGTGACAAGATATATATATATACACTGTACAGCGCTGCATAATATGTCGGCGCTATATAAATACTAAATAATAATAATAATAATAATAATCCCTGACCTGTCGTGGACCTGTCTTGTGTGTTCTTTGGACTGCACAGTGTTGTTGCTTCCAATATTCTCTTAGACAACCTCTGAGGCCCTCACAGAGCAGCTGTATTTGTACTGACATTAGATTACACACAGGTGCACTCTATTTAGTCATTAGCACTCATCAGGCAATGTCTATAGGCAACTGACTGCACTCAGATCAAAAGGGGCCCAATAAGTATGCACACACCACTTTGCATTTATTTATTTGTAAAAAATGTTTGGAATCATGTAAGAATTTCGTTCCACTTCTCATGTGTACACCACTTTGTGTTGGTCTTTCATGTGGAATTCCAATAAAATTGATTCATGTTTGTGGCAGTAATATGACAAAATGTGGAAAACTTCAAGGGGGCAGAATACTTTTGCAACCCACAGTAAATATATCATATAGGAGACACACACAGTGATATTTGAAAAGTGAAATTAAGTTTATTGGATTTACAGAAAGTGCCTAATTGTTTAAATAAAATTAGGCAGGTGCATACATTTAGGCACTGTTGTCATTTTATTGATTCCAAAACCTTTCAAACTAATTATTGGAATTCAAATTGGCTTGGTAAGGTCAGTGACCCATGATCTACATACACAGGTGAATCCAATTATGAGAATGAGTATTTAAGGGGGTCAAATGTAAGTTTCCCTCTTAATTTTCCCAGAAAAGTAGCAAAATGGGGGTCTCAAAACAACTCTCAAATGACCTGAAGACACAAGATTGTTCCCCATAATGGTTTAGGGCAAGGATACAGAAAGGGGTCTCAGAGATTTCAGCTGTCTGTTTCCACATTTAGGAACATAATGAGGAAATGGAAGACCACAGGCTCAGTTCAAGTTAAGGCTTGAAGCGGCAGACCAAGAAAAATCTCGGATAAACAGAAGTGACGAATGGTGAGAACAGTCAGAGTCAACCCATAGACCAGCACCAAAGACCTACAACATCATCTTACTGCAGATGGAGTCACTGTGCGTCGTTCAACCATTCGGCGCACTGTACACAAGCAGATGCTGTATTCGAGAGTGATGCAGAGGAAGCCTTTTCTCCGCCGACAGCACAAACAGAGCCGCTTGAGGTATGCTAAAGCACATTTGGACAAGCCAGCTTCATTTCGGCATACGGTGCTGTGGACTGATGAAACTAAGATTGAGTTATTTGGGTATAGCAAGGGGCGTTATGCATGGAGGAAAAAGAACACAACATTCCAAAAAAAACATCTGCTATCTACAGTAAAATATGGAGGTTGTTCCATCATGCTCTGGGGCTGTGTGGCCAGTGCAGGGACTAGGAATCTTGTCAAAGTTGAGGGACGCATGGATTCCACTCAGTATCAGCAGATTCTGGAGATCAATGTCCAGGACAACAACCGTAAACACTCCTCTAAATCCACTAAGGCATTCGTGCAGAGGAACAAGTACACCGTTCTGGAACAGCCATCTCAGTCCCCAGACCTGAATATGATTGAAAATCTGTGGTGTGAGTTAAAGAGAGCTTTTCTTGCTCGGAAGCCATCAAACCTGAATGAACTAGAGATGTTTTGTAAAGAGGAATGGTCCAAAATACCTTCAACCAGAATCCAGACTTTCATTGGAACCTACAGGAAGTGTTAGAGGCTCTAATTTCTGCAAAAAAGGAGGATCTAGTAAATATTGATTTCATTTGTTTTTTGTGGTGCCCAAATTTATGCACCTGCCTAATTTTGTTTAAACAATTGTTGTGCACTTGCTGTAAATCCAATAAACTTCATTTCACTTCTCAAATATCACTGTGCACGTCTCCTAGATGATATATTTAACTGACATTTTTTATCGTAACAACGATTTACACAGGAAAATCATGACAATTAACAAGGTTTCCCAAACTTTCACATCCCACTGTATAGTATACAGGCATTAGGTAACAGCAGCAGCTCAGGAGCGGTTATGTTGGCGACACATGGCAAAATATGGTTGGCAGCATAATCACATTTTTAATTTAACCACTTGAGGACCACAGTCTTTTCGCCCCTTAAGGACCAGAGCCTTTTTCTCCATTCAGACCACTGCAGCTTTCACGGTTTATTGCTCGGTTATACAACCTACCACCTAAATGAATTTTACCTCCTTTTCTTGTCACTAATACAGCTTTCTTTTGGTGCTATTTGATTGCTGCTGCGAGTGTTCGTTTTTATTCTATTCATCAAAAAAGACATTAATTTTGTCAAAAAAAAAAGTTTTTTTTTTACTTTCTGTGCTGACATTTTTCAAATAAAGTAAAATTTCTGTATACATTTTTGTCCAAATTTATTGTGCTACATGTCTTTGATAAAAAAAAAATCCATTCAGTGTATATTTATTGGTTTGGGTAAAAGTTATAGTGTTTACAAACTATGGTGCCAAAAGTGAATTTTCCCATTTTGAAGCATCTGACTTTCCTGACCACCTGTCATGTTTCATGAGGTGCTAAAATTCCAGGATAGTATAAATACCCCCCAAATTAAGAAAGAAAGAAGACATCCCAAAGTATTCACTGAGAGGCATGGTGAGTTCATAGAAGATTTTATTTTTTGTCATAAGTTAGCGGAAAATGACACTTTGAGACAAAAAAAAGGTTTCCATTTCTTCTAACTTGCGACAAAAAAAAAAAATGAAATCTGCCACAGACTCACTATGCTCCTCTATGAATACCTTGAAGTGTCTACTTTCCAAAATGGGGTCATTTGTGGGGTGTGTTTACTGTCCTGGCATTTTGGGGGGTGCTAAATTGTAAGCATCCCTGTAAAGCCTAAAGGTGCTCATTTGACTTTGGGCCCCTTAGCGCAGTTAGGCTGCAAAAAATTGCCACACATGTGGTATTGCCGTACTCAGGAAAAGTAGTATAATGTGTTTTAGGGTGTATTTTTACACATACCCATGCTGGGTGGGAGAAATATCTCTGTAAATGACAATTTTTCGATTTTTTTTTTTTTTTTTTTACGCACAATTGTCCATTTACAGAGATATTTCTCCCACTCAGCATGGGTATGTGTAAAAATACACCCTAACTGCGCTAAGGGGCCCAAAGCCTAATGAGTACCTTTAGGATTTCACAGGTCATTTTGCGACATTTGGTTTCAAGACTACTCCTCACGGTTTAGGGCCCCTAAAATGCCAGGGCAGTATAGGAACCCCACAAATGACCCCATTTTAGAAAGAAGACACCCCAAGGTATTCCGTTATGAGTATGGTGAGTTCAAAGAAGATTTTATTTTTTGTCACAAGTAAGCAGAAATATCTCTGCAAATGACAATTTTTTGATTTTTACACACAATTGTCCATTTACAGAGAGATTTCTCCCACCCAGCATGGGTATGTGTAAAAATACACCCCAAAACACATTACACTACTTCTCCTGAGTACGGCGATACCACATGTGTGACACTTTTTTGCAACCTAGGTGTGCTAAGGGGCCTAACGTCCTATTCACAGGTCATTTTGAGGCATTTGGATTCTAGACTACTCCTCAAAATCTTCTATGAACTCATCATACTCCTAACAGAATACCTTGGGGTGTCTTCTTTCTAAATGTGGTCACTTGTGGGGTTCCTATACTGCCCTAAACCGTGAGTAGTCTTGAACCCAAATGTCTCAGAATGACCTGTGAAATCCTAAAGGTACTCATTGGACTTGAAGTTTCCGCTAACTTGACAAAAAATAAAACCTTCTATGAACTCGTCATACACCTAACAGAATACCTTGGGGTTTATTTTCTAAAAAGGGGTCACTTGTGGGGTTCCTATACTGCCCTGGCATTTTACGGGCCCAAAACCGTGAGTAGTCTGGAAACCAAATGTCTCAAAATGACTGTTCAGGGGTATAAGCATCTGCAAATTTTGATGACAGGTGGTCTATGAGGGGCGAATTTTGTGGAACCGGTCATAAGCAGGGTGGCCTTTTAGATGACAGGTTGTAGTGGGCCTGATCTGATGGATAGGAGTGCTAGGGGGGGTGACAGGAGGTGATTGATGGGTGTCTCAGGGGGTGGTTAGAGGGGAAAATAGATGCAACCAATGCACTGGGGAGGTGATCGGAAGGGGGTCTGAGAGGGATCTGAGGGTTTGGCCGAGTGATCAGGAGCCCACACGGGGCAAATTGGGGCCTGATCTGATGGGTAGGTGTGCTAGGGGGTGACAGGAGGTGATTGATGGGTGTCTCAAGGTGTGATTAGAGGTGGGAATAGATGCAAGCAATGCACTGGCGAGGTGATTAGGGCTGGGGTCTGAGGGCGTTCTGAGGGTGTGGGCGGGTGATTGGGTGCCCTAGGGGCAGATAGGGGTCTAATTTGATGGGTAACAGTGACAGGTGGTGATAGGGGGTGATTGATGGGTAATTAGTGGGTGAGGAGAGAACAGATGTAAACAATGCACTTGGGAGGTGATCTGACGTCGGGTCTGCAGGCGATCTGATGGTGTGGGTGGGTGATCAGATTTCCCGCAAGGGGCAGGTTAGGGGCTGATTGATGGGTGGCAGTGACAGGGGGTGATTGATGGGTGATTGACAGGTAATCAGGGGGGATAGTTGCATACAGTACACAGGGGGGGGGGGGTCTGGGGAGAATCTGAGGGGTGGGGGGTGATCAGGAGTCCCCAGGGGGAAGTTTAGGGAATAAAAAACAATAGTGTTGACAGATAGTGACAGGGAGTGATTGATGGGTGATTAGGGGGGTGATTGGGTGCAAACAGTGGTCTGGGGGGGTGGGCAGGGGGGTCTGAGGGATGGGTGGGGGGAGATTAGTGTGTTTGGGTGCAGACTAGGGTGGCTGCAGCCTGCCCTGGTAGTCTCTCGGACACTGTGACCACCAGGGCAGGAGGCAGCCTGTATAATACACTTTGTATACATTACAAAGAGTATAATACGCTTCCCATGCGGCTCGGGTTAACAACCCGCCGGCGCTTCCGATTGCCCGGCGGGTTGACGACGCGGGTGGATGGAGCCTATTGCCGGTGGATGCGCGCGCATAACAGTGCGCGATCCCCGGCCAGCAGCCACATGAGGACTCGCTGCCGATGGGCGTATTGCGGTCGTTTAGGCCCAGCCTTTGCCGCCGCCCATCGGCTATAGGCGGTCCTCAAGTGGTTAAATAAATGGACAGGCATGGATAAGGACCCAGTCCCTTTGGTGGCATTGCAGGGCTGAGGCTGTACAGATGGATCTGTTCTGTCTCTATGCCAAGAAAAAGGACTTAGGATCATCAATGCGTGAGTGACGTCATGTGGTGGGAGGGTTAGTGGGGAGAACAATGCTCTCAGCTATCACAATCTGCCGGCCTGATCACTGGCCTTCGGGAGCATCAGATGGCCTATGCACACATGCTACAATCTCGCCAGAGGCAGTTGTCATTGGCTGCCTATGAAAAGTTTCAATTAGTGGATATGTTACGGCCAGAACCCAAAGTTTGGCCACTTCGGGTTCTGGCCAGTCAATGTGCGAAGTGGCCGCGGCACTGCGGCCAATGTCCGAAATGAGCCGAATCCTGGCAGCTCCGATCATTTTCGCTGCTGGAGACACACGAGTTCCTCCCCCCAAGTTGTTCGTCGCTGCAGGAAAGCAGAGCGAGGAGCGCTGCAGACACTACTTCTGTCAGCACCCGCTCTGCAGGGATGAATGAATTCCTGCTTTCCTGCCTCTGCCTTCCTGCAGCAATGAACAACTCTGGGGGGATGCATGTGTGCCCCGGCTGTCAGAAGCCGATAGCAGGGAGGCAGGGGGTGGAGCCAGCACTAGAGAAAATGTTTGGAGCCGCCAGGATTCGGCTCATTTCGGACATTGGCCGCAGCGCCGCGGCCACTTCGCACATTGACCGGCCAGAACCCCGAAGTGGCCAAACTTCGGGTTCTGGCCGTTAGGGCTGTGGAGTCGGGACAAAAATCTTCCGACTCCAACTCCGACTCCTCAGTTTAAGAAACCACGACTCCAACTACGACTCCGGGTACCCAAAATGGCTCCGACTCCTCGACTCCGACTCCTTAGCCTAATACTTAACAGGGCTGTGGATTTTGTACAAAAATCATCCGACTCAGACTCCTCAGTTTATGAAATCAACGACTGACTCCAACTCCGGGTGCCCAAAATTGCCCCGACTCCAACTCTGACTCCACAGCCCTGCTGGCCGTAACACATATAAGGGGCATAAAAGTAACTGCCAATTTTGAAAGGATCTGATAAACAGTCAAGCATTGAACTCATGCACTTCTTAATAGCTAAATCTTTTTACTGAAGTTTCTTCCTCCCACAGGTTACCGAATAAATGAACTCCTAAAAACTACCTTTGTACTTTTGCTCTTCTAGTGAGGTTTCTGAAGACAGCATCTGCCTGTTTGTTTACAAGCAGCCTGTTGCTCTGAGCACTGTAATGCCGGGCATACACGGCTGCGATTATGCGCCGGATCGAGCCGCTGGCTCGATACCGGCGCATCCCCGCTCGTCCGCGTTTGCATCGATCCCCGCTCGTCCCCGCAGGCGGCTGTTAATCAGCCGCTCGTTTATTCTATTGTTCTCCCCGCCTGTATCGAGCAAAGTATCGATCAGGCGGGGTATCGGACACGTTGGATATTAGCAATCGAGCCATCAGGCTCGATTGGTAATCCTCCCCAGCAGCCGTGTATGCCCAGCATTAAACATCACTCCTCTTCTTCCCTAAAATCTGCTGAGTAAAAACCCTCCACTAACTGTTAATGAAGCTACTGCAGATGTCCAGCTCATGCTCTCCATAGGCCTTAGCCTGCCACTCAGCAGAAAGCAGAGCAAACATGTTTGTATAGGGGTCACTGGAGAACCATCAACCGAAACCAAAATGAAAGATGGTCTCAGATAACAAATCCCTATGTTGCACTGCGATTTAAATACAAACATAATTGGAAGTTGCCTTCAGGGACAGAATGTCAAAACTCTCATCAGTTCTAGAGAAAGGTTGATGTGAAGTTTGGGCTTTATATCTCCTCCCTCTTCCTGGGGTCTGTCTGTGCAACAATTGTCAGCTGATACCTGGATCCATCACAAAAGGTGGTTTCAGGAGGCAATGCCCTCATCGGTGTACATGGTTTAATTACTTGTCAATCACAGATCTGGTACCGTAAGTGAAACTACCCTGTTTTTTTTTTCTGATATTGTGCTTGAAAACCAGGTACTCTGTGTAGGCAACTGCAGCAGTTGCAGAAGAAATCTGAGGCAATTAGCCAATCTCAGCTAACCCAATCTAGTGAAAAAGCAATCGGCCACGCTGGAGTTTCTTCAGTCAGTCACTGTGGCAAGGAAGGAAACAGGGGGCTCCTTCACCCACCTCCCTCCAGAGCACAGTAAGCAGCTTTCAACTGAATTAAGGTGGCCATACACTATACAATTAAAACATCCAATTTTTCACCAAATTAATAATTTTGATCAGTTGTCCCAAAAAATCAAGAGCTTTTCTTTGTTTTTGATTGATTAATCCAATCGATTTTCCCGTTTATTTTGACTTTTGGATATTGGACATGCTGGAAATTTCAGACCAACTTTATCAAGAATTGTATGGTATGTGATGGATTGTCAATTACTTGATGTACTGTATGGTTCCAATCAATTTTTTTCTGAGCTTTCAATTATTTTATTCATGATTGGGGAAAATTTTAACATAGGTGTGTGGTACATTGGTCAGATTTTGAAACTGTTACAATCAGTCAGAAAAATTGATTGCTATTCCTGAATTGAACAGATATTTTAAAAAAATGTATGGTGTGTGGCCACCTTTAGTGCTAAAAATGCATTTTTTTCCCTCTGTACACCTATGTGCATGTTTGTGCTTACTATGCATGCATTCCTGCATGCAATGTTCAATATTTGCATGCAACCCACTCCAAAACCCAATGCAACAGCAGGAAAACTATAGTAAAATCGTTTTTGAAAACACAGGCAGGCGCAAAGATAGCAGAAAACACATGGAGGGTGAAAGAGTTGTCACTCTGCAGACATGCTGCGCAGTTAGGGTTGGACTTCACCTTGGGCAAACAGTCAGGTAATTACTTCCTATGGGAAGTAAAATCAACAATGCAACAAAATTGCTTTACTCATAAGAGCTGGCTTTTACAAACTCCTGTCAAGTACAAGGTTTACAAATGATAGACATCCTTTAAAAGAGAACAAACGTCAAATAAAGAAAGCAGCCCAGTACACAGTACAGTCACTGTAACAATTAAAGACCCATTTTTATTTTTAAATCACAGTTCAAAATTTCACACCTAAGGTTTCAGTGGTCATTCCTTTGACAGTCACTGCCCCCTCTATTTGAATAGCTGTGTAAAGTACAAGACTGTACGGATTCTCTGCACAGCCATTGTGTGTACGCATCTGTCACCAGTTGAGGATTAGGGCCAGTCTTCTAGTTAGACATCGCTGGCTGGCCTGTACAGACATGTTGTAGCTGAGGATGCGTTCTGTTGCTATGTGGGGGGGGGGGGGGGGGAGGCGTGGGATGACAGAGGTGCGTGCGTGACATCACACGGCAGGTTGGGGAGTGGTACAGAAAATGCGATCAGCTATCCTGGGGGGTGAGGCGATCGCTTGTGGGCTGCTGTACACTCGCCTATTGGTTGAGGCAGTAATTATCAGCCGCTATAGTCAGCTGTGTGTACAGGCCTTTAAGCCCCGTACACGTTAGATGAACCTAGGCTGAGGTGGACAATAACGACGGCATCTACCAAGAATCCAACCTTTGTAAAGCAGTCCCCATCCAACCCCCTCAGCTTCTCTCCACTTATCTGGCCTGCTGCATGATGTCACTCCCACTCATCACCCCAGGTTCACTTGAAGACTCCAATGGCCCTTTTCCACTAGCTGTGATCCAATTCAATCGGATCACTAGTCTTTTGAGGATAGCAATAGTAGCATGATTAACATGTAAATCGCGGTGCTGTGTTTTCACTAGTGCAACAGTGCATCTTCAAGCAACAACAAAAATGAGACATCTTCCCAAACCAAAAATTCTCAATCAAGGCCTGTCATGTTTGTCTCTATTATTAAGCCAAGGAGACCATAGCCTTTCAAATTTATTGGGACAATTATGACATTTGACTTCCAGAAATTGACAGAGGGCATCCTGTAATTTCTCCAAAACCTAAGAATCTCTTTATGAACATAATAGCAAAGTATGCATATTCGATATTGAGCGTTACAAGAGGGGGTACCATCCAGCAGGCCCAACAGAGCAACTCTGGTGAAAGTGAACAGTTTTAGGACAAAATAGCATTGATGACGTTAACTCTCTCCTCCCAAAAATTATGAACCAACACACAAGTCCAGAACATGCGGTAGGGTTTGAATTTTCAATGAAACCTTATGAAGCAGCAGTAACCTGGGTTGTTGAAAGTAACATAAGGTTTGAGTGGCAGTTTTCCTTATTCTGCCTGTCCTATTTTTCTGCATTTGGAGACCGTTATTAAACGGTTTTGAATTCAGTCTAGGTGTGGCTGGCTAAAACCAAACATGGTGTAAATGCATTGCCATCCACTCAAGACCTGAAAGCACTTGGCTTTATCAGCCACTTCCTGCAGTGTAGATTTCTACTCATGTAGGCTGTAACATTCTCAGAGAGTTCAGTCTGAATTCCACCATTTCATATCTGAGCAGCATGATGATCCACAGAACCTGCCATTAACACTTCAGTTCAGCTGCCTGAGGTCATGGGACCAACTTTTAAAAACAGGATTTTTAGCTACAGAAGCCTAATTTTACTGGTATCACTGGGGCACTTTAATTACTATATTATCCTCTCAACTTGCCTACAGGTGGACTTTAAGCTATATATTTACCACAGAGTGAAGTACTGCACAACTTTTATGAAAATGAAGCTTTTCAGTCCCAATATTAACTTTATCCTCTCACCCCCTTACACAGCTTGCTCAACTCCATAAGCTGCAGAGGAAAAAAAGAAGTACCGGTAACACAAATTGAAAATGACTTCAGGCCATCCCTAATAACCTCTCCAGAGCAATGATAATGAGATATTTGCTTTGGATGTCTAAGCTATGCCAATACTTTTAATACAGAACAATAGCCCTAGTTGTTCAACCAGCGCACGATCTGACGGCTTGCCTAACGTACATCCATCCGGGTGCAGACCCTTCTATCCAGACATCAGAGATAAGAGAAGGAGCAACAAAAAACAAGCTAATTAATTCTCCGAAAGAGAGATCAGGTTTGATGCCCCTTCTTTAACATTGCAGTCTCGTCTTTAATTTGCCAGAGCTGCAGAAGTACTTGCATCGCTGGAAAGAAAAAAAAAATACTGCTGATGAATGTTCTCTGTCCAGGCAAATCTGAGCCCTGGCCGAAGATTATTATTTAAATGCCTGCTGATATCAGCTGAAATGGCAACCACACTGTTCTGGAGTCACTGAGCAGCTAGAGAGAGATGGCTGCTCAGACAGACCCCCTAAAGGCAGACTCACATTTCAGCTCACACCGTTCTGTTTCCAAAGTTCACAGGAAAAAATGCAAAGCACTAGCAGCTCCCAAACCCCCCTGTCAAACTCAGCTTCTCTGTGCAGTGGGGAAAAGGGCACTGCGTGTCTCACAAGGCAAGCCAAAGGTCACACAAATATAAATGTTTCATTGGGAGACCTTCAAAATCCAGGATTGTATAAAGCAGAACTCCAGCTTAACAGCCAGCTGGGCAGTAGAAATATGGATATGTGAATTGATTCACCTGCCAAAATATTTCAAAAGGAGTTACACAAACTGTTTGAGGCTGGTTGCGGTTCTGCAAACTTCCCAGCATGCATCTTGGTAGGTAATATCTAGTGATATCACATGATCCGGAGCGCAGCCAAGTATTTTTCTCAAAGATTATCCAATATCCCTACATTAATCTGAACATTAAATAAAGCAGCAGATCTACCCGGTCAAATCCTACCCGGACCTCCGGTTATTCTGTCACCCAAAATAACTGCAGGTCATGATTAGGGGCGTAACAACATCTCACTGATGCTTCCTTCAAAACATTCAAAACATTCAGAGGGTACGTTTTCCTACATTCAGAAAAGGACGTGTATCAGCTGTAACAAAAAAAATGTTTTTCTTTAAAGATTATCATACTGTTGCGTACCTCTTAGAGCAGAGAGGAAGTTCTGAGTCCTCCTTAGTCCGCTTTAAAGCGGAATATAACCCTGCATTTCAACTTTGCTCTAAAACATTATTTACAGTATATTATATGCAACCAGCATTTTTTTTTTTACTAGACCAGCATTGGAAGGGTTACACAGGGCTTTAAAGTTCCTGTAGATTTCTGCAGACGCATCCAAAGCTGAAATAGATACACTTTGTTTACATAAATGTATCTAAGTGTTGAATGTGACTCACTCTCTCTCACTGAGTCTAGTAAAAAATGCTTTTTGCATATAATATGCTGTAAATAATATTTTAGAGAAAATTTAAAATGCAGGGTTATATTCCGCTTTAAGTTACATACAATAAAGTTCCTCTAACTCTTGAAAGTAGAAATACTTACCTATCAGCAACGAGTGTGCCAATAAATCAGCTCTCTATGGTGCACTGAAATTATATGGTGAGGAATCTATCAGGCTCAACCAATCTTCCCATTTTCAAACAAGTCCCTTAATCTAGTCTCAGTTTTCTTTAACACGGCTGAAAACGTGACAGGCTCTTCAGTAACTTCCAGGTCACCACTAGCTAACCAGCATTTCTCCTACGTCCCAACAAATGAACTCGTTGTCCATGATGATGCATAATTTATCAGGTCTCATTTGCCCTTTTAGCAAACGTTTGTTCTCTCGATCTAATCCTCTGTAACATTGGCCGTGGTGTGCTTAATCTGGCCAGAATTAAAATGGCATCTGCCCGTGAAATCCACCCTGGGAGACGGCCGAATTGACCACACAGCTTGTATAATTTCAAGCTTCATCACTCCAACGAAATGTAAAATATATCAGCAAGGCAGCAGTCTTAAAAGGAAAACATACTTAGAAGAAAAAGAAAAAAAGTACTTGAGTAAAAATGAGCTAAACGGATAAAGAAAAAAACCTCTAAAACATTGCACACTGCAAAGAAAACAAATTCAAAATTCATTACCTAAAAAATAAAATATTTATAGCCAACAGGAAAATTAGAACATTTCTTTACACAAACAAGGACCAGGATGTGTGAAGCAGTGGGGATTGCCGTTGGGCTGTGAGGATGTATAGTACATGGTAAATGGTAGCACAGGTTAATGTGTTTGCACATAATACCCTGGAAGGCACACACTCAAACATGAATAGGAGTTAGCAGGTGGTAGGGGGGTGGAGTCATAGCACAATAAGCCTCTTCTGCTTGATTTACCCTGCTTGGGCGACTTGTAGCGGGGGAGGTGGGGGGTTCTACAGAACAACGTTGGCTATTGCAGATGTTGGTTGAGAACATGTGCCAGAGAGGAATGCAATTTAAAGCTTTTACCATCAAAATGACAGTAACGTAATGCATTTTTTTCCCCACTTGCAATTACAGAGGAGAAGGGTTAATGTACAGACTTCATTGGCTAAGAGCATTAAGTCAGAAAGCACTAAATGATGCCATTAAGCCAGGCTTGTACAAAGACATTTGTAAACGTTTGTAGGTTCTCTTCTGGTTAGAGTGTCATTACATCACAAAAGCTGCCAACTACAGAGCCACGTCACAAAGCAGGAATAGTTCACAGTAAATGCACATGGTAAGCCACATAAAACAGCAAAGTCTGTAAGTGATCTGAAAGCAGACCTTTATCTAGAAAAAAAGACATCAGTAAATTCCTGTTGCAGGCGACACCGGCTGCTCAGCCAACTACTGTTAATAGTAATTACGGATGGTCCATGACATGCAAATGATGCTAATGTATTCATGCACGTTAATGAACCTATGCACTAACTAAATGAAGCTCAGGTGGGATTCTATTGGTCTAGTTTCAAACTGCATACATTTGCATAAAATTGCATAATTCTGCATCATTTGTCATCTTATTGGCCATTACTATAAGTGACTTGACCTGTTCTTAAAAGGAAGGAAATCCGATTTCCTTTCTACTGATAGTAATGGAGTTATCTGACACTTCAGATAAGGCCAAATTCTCTGTAGGAAAAAATAAAGAAATGCACAAGATTTTTTAGTGATGTGACCTGCAAATCGAGGACTTTTATCACCCCTTCAAACTGAACACATCTTCTCCATTCGTTAAGTACAAGTAACACTAATCACTAGAAAGATGGTAGCAAAAACTGCAGGCATACCCAGCCAGTTTCACCGCTTCCTTTCTACTCAAGTCATAGTAGTCTCTGGAAGTGAGATTAAAGGTGGCCACACGCCATACATTTTTTTGAATATCTGTTCAATTCGAGAATAGCAATAAATTCCTTCTGACTGATCGTTACATTTCATATGGTATGTTCAATTTTTCCTCAATTATGATAAAAATAATTGGAAACTGAGAAAACTGCTTAGTTGTATACATTAATAAATTGACAATCTACCACACACACACACCATTCAATTTTCATAAAAAATGAACAGAAAAATCTACCATTCACGATAGACACGATCAGATTTCTTGCCCGAATAAAAAAAAAAAAAAAGAGCTTTCGATTTTTCGGCAACGCCGATACTTTTTTATCAAATTGCCGTTAATTCAGATCATTGTATTGTATCGTGTGTGGCCACCTTAAATCTTTGCATGAGGACACGCACATTAAGGCTCCTTTCTCATGATCTCCATTGTGTTGTGGCACAGCAAACATAATCGCATCATAATGCAATGCAACTACATTTCAATGGGGGCTTTTACCGGTTACTTTTGCGGTGCAACAATTTCCAAAGGGATAATGCACAGCAAATGGACTGTATGCTGCACTGTACAGGTCACATTGCAGCAGTAGGCTGCGATGCACCTTTACATCACCGTTGCGGCCCTATTTTTCAGGATGCGCAATGCAATGTATTTAGTGTGAAAGGAAAGTAAGATGTGCAGGAATGACATACAATTTGTCAAAATTCAATGGCGCCTGTGTCCCAGAGAAGGATATGAGGTTAGCTTTACAGAGTTACAGCTTGCCCAGCAAGCTCATAATGAACCAGAACTCCTAAGAGTGTGTAAGGGGCTAAAAAGAACCAAAAAGCCCTATTACTAAAACGCTATGCAAAATGGAGATTTGCCTTGTTAAAACAGAAGGTATTTGCGATTATTTGAATAAACGACTCGGTGTAAGGATCAGTGAGCAAGCGGATGAATTAATGAATCTGGATGATGAATCTTTTACATAAAAAGGATAATAAATGAAAATTTCTCATGCACCGTGCCAACAAGAATATATAATGAGACCATAAAGAAGAGAATTGGCTCTTGGGTGCATGAAAAATTAATATAAACTTTATTACAAATTAGTAGAAAAACATATAAAGACTGTACAGTGATCCATAAACCCCCCTAGCACATCCTAAAACATTAAACCTCCCCAGAACTGGGTGTATATTCTCCACTGGATCAATAAGGGGTTGCAGTCCCCAAAAAACTCATTGGATGATTAAAGGCAGTTCAATGTGATGGCTGAACAACAAAACCATGCGACATATATAGACTGATGTACTGCCAAAAGCTTAAGCATGAAGTCACAGGGCCTGTAGTGATCTTAAACAAGCAACTGGTGATCTAATATAAAGCATGGATCCAAGATCTCCAATCGTGTATTTGCCAAATGAGACGTAATATCAGTTCATCATATCATGCAGGAATGGTGAAATAATAAAGCAGAGTTCCTTATTGCAACCATCTGTTGCCAACAGCATCTTTCATATAACCAGAAAAAACAGGTGGTTAAATCCTCCATATGCTGATGTAAGCTGTAAGTCCCCCAATCGCAGGGACGGGCAGTGATTAATAGGCAGCAATGATGTGAATATAGCAAGGCAAAGCAAAGCCATGCACGACCGGTCCATGCAAGGTGAGTCTGTCCATGCAATTTAGGCAAAGCAGGTCCAAGCAATACAGATGTAATGCATAGCCATAAAGGGTCGCATAGTTACCAGTCCTTATATACTGCTGCCATATGGATGAATGAGTAGGTATGATCCAGTGGAGGTTCTTATGGCGTGCCCAGCAGGGTGAGGTGGCTGTCAGCGATGCCTGACATGTTTCGCCGCACTAGCGGCCTTTTCAAAGGCGAGAAAGCAAAGAAATGCCTATAGACGCCATCCATGCGATCTATTTGCGATTATTCAGGTTGGAGTGAGCTTATGATGTCCCTCACAATGAATCACTTCTGAATATGCAAATCATCCCTTTGATGTCCCTGATAGTTAAACAGACCTCCAGAACCGCTGGAATGCTATGATGTGTAAGCTTAATTGTACAGGGCCACAGTAATCCAACATGCAAACAGACTGTTTCAGACTGACTGGTCCTCATCAGTGCATGACATGCATTAATGTGGCTCTATGGGGTACAGAATATGAGAAGTTACAAGTTTTAGGCAGCATGGGCATCAAAGAAAAGTTCTAAATCTCCCTTGCAATCAAAATAAAAGTTTTTGGTTCGGTGTATAATAGTTTTAGAACGCCCATTACCATCATACATAAATTGCAACCAAAAAAAAACATCCATTTTGATAATTCCATTACCCAGACTAGGCGCTGACAGGTACTTTTCCTTTTCCTTCTGTCTTGTCTTATGAGAGATCGATGGACATGGTCCTTGTATTGATAATTCCCGCGTACCTGGAAATTGTTAATTATGTGTAGCTTGGAACTGGCCAATCAATTGCCTTTCCTGCTGAATTTAAATGGCCAATTCCAAGCTGCATACGATTTTCAGTATATTTGCATTGAAACTGGAATCATACTGACTATTATTATTATTATTATTTAGTATTTATATAGCGCCGACATATTACGCAGCGCTGTACAGTATATATATATATATATATATATATATATATATATATATATATATATATATATATATATATATAGTCACTAACTGTCCCTCAAAGGAGCTCACAATCTAATCGCTACCATTGCCATATGTCTATATTATGTAGCGTACGTACTGTAGTCTAGGGCCAATTTTTTTTTTTTAGGGGGAGCCAATTAACTTATCCATATGCTTTTGGAATGTGGGAGGAAACCGGAGTGCCCGGAGGAAACCCACACAGACACGGAGAGAACATACAAACTCTTTGCAGATAGTGCCCTGGCTGGGATTTGAACCAGGGACCCAGCGCTGCAAGGCGAGAGAGCTAACCACTACGTCACCGACCATCTACCACTACTGAGTGCAAAGTTCCCTATGACAGAGAAGGGAACTACCTTTTAATGTCTCGTTTTTGATGAACCACTGATAAACGGACCCCCCCCCAACCAACCAACACAGCATGTCATCAGCTACACAGCTGTAACCCAGGGGGATCGGGGTCCCAGTCCCCAATGGGCGAAATCCATCAAAGGTATCAAAGGTGTGTAGACAAAAGTGTTTGTTGGGATAATAAATAACCTGGGCTGTGCATGACCAGCTACAGTCCAGTGTGTAAAGTGGTTTTAAGCGGTATTGCATTTGCACGAAAGAGGCACCGGATCGGTAAAGCTGTGTGCAGATGTTAGGTAATAGTCAGGTTTTACAAATAACAATCAAACTATTATCTTCAGCCTGCCCAGCAGAACCCTACAGAGAACAGGAGGAGTAATACTACAGCAACTGGCTGAAAACATTCAGTGGAGCTGATTGCGGTTATTCATATGACAGTTATGGTGCCCATCCATGGTACTATTTTTTTCTTTTTTTGATTAATTTCATTCCATTATTCGATTAGAAGAAAAAATTGCATAGCTGTACGGTAGTAGAAAAAAAAAACACTTTCGACTCGATAATTTTTGTCGAATAAACAGGAAAATTGAACATTTTTATTGTACCATGTATGGGCACCATTACTGACAATTCCACTTGTGCTGGCATCTGTCTCTGAGAAGGATGCATTTGTGCTGATCTGAGTACGTATCTGAATCCCTCTAGCCATTATTCTGCTTCTGGATTCACGGGCAGGGAATCAATGTGAATCCCCTAGTGGAAACAAGCCCTAAGTGTTACAGTGAATTTGTATTTAATTCCTGTGCAGCAACGCATAGGTGAGAATATTAAATGTTTAATGTTGTAATGTCTCCAATATCTTTTGTACAGTGCTGTGTAATATTCTAGAAAATTTTTAAACTAATAATAATGTAATAACAAGTTGGTATGTTATGATTGCTCCAGCATTTTTTTTTCCTTTGCTATAAAATCGTCACTTTAATGTGTTTGAAGTAAGCCATAAACATAGGCTGTGTCTGCCCTTTCCGCATACTGTTGCCATTGGCCATCTGTAGCCCTGTGATGTTGGTGAAAGGATTAGTGGGTACCAGTCTTCAGTTATCCTAGTATGGCTCTTCTAGGGAAAGAGACAGAAAACTGCATCCTTGGGTCCGCATCTGTGAAGTATTTGTATGTGTTGCCAGTACAAACCAGCCACCTTTCTTCTTTTCGAAAATTAATTTGCTTAGTATGAGCATTTTAAAAGAAAACTATTAAATCCAAATTATCTGAAAGCATTTGATATAAAACGATTGACATAATTTTCCAGAATATGAATAGATGCAATTGTTCTTCTAATTTAAAACCACCAAACAATTGCAACAGAAATCTATTAGGCCAGCATTACATACAATGGGGAAGCAATTCCAGAAGATCAGCTTCCTGCACTTCCAAATACCAATAAGAGACAGATAACATGAATTGGAAAGCCTACAGACCCACAAAATAGCAGAAAACTGACAGTAGGCAAGTCTTCATTGTCACCCATATCTGTATACACATGTAACTTATTACAGGTATACTGTAGTGTACCTTAAATGACAGGCATACGGTTGGTGTCATATTTATTTCCTTTTAAACAATACCGATAAACCACAGCATTTCTATATAAACATGCACAACAATTAGTTAAAGCAGATCCGAGAAGAAAAACTAACTATAACAAGTAACTTGTCTATATATCTTATCTAAAGTTTAGATAGTTTATACAGCATAGCTAGGTGCAAACAGCTTTAAAAGTTTGATTATTTATTGCTGTGATACAATGAGGGCGGCCATGTTCTGCTTGTCACATTGTCACAGGCCTTAGGGTTGGAAATGCTATCAGCTTCAGTCCCCTCTCCTCCTCCCCTCTGCCTCTGAAATCAATGGCTAGTAACAGTCTCCTCCTCCTGCCCAAAATTGAGCTCCCATAAGCCCTTGCTACCTGGGACTGAGTGCCAAGGCTCTCTGAAAAGTTGTGGGCGAGGCTTGTTTAGTTTATAGGGAATCAGTATTAAAACAAAACAAAAAAAGTATTTGGCTTGAGGAATGCCCTATAAACTATATGAAAGGAACACAATTATGCAATGAGAAAGTTTATCTCGGATCCACTTTAAACACTATTGCTTAATGTTTTTATATCATATGAACGCAGAGATCCTACTCATGCTACCACAATTGATGAATGAAGTTCTACACAGAAGTATCTGAAAACTAGAGAACCAAACCAAGACCTTTGTAAACAAAAACTAGAAAAGGATCATTTGGATATTACTTACAGCCATTTGTGTACTTTTCTTGACTTTGCAGCGTACCCGATCTGCTCAGCTTCATGTTGCCATATTCCAGCCCTAGAGGGGAAGCAAACAAATAAATAAGTAAAATATAAATAAGAAACAGTGAAAGCTCACTAACAACAGCATGCTTATGAACAAACAGACGTCTCCAGTGTAGAGAAGTAAAGTGGCACACGTAAAACTACAAGGCTACCCACAGACCTGTAAAGGCAAGAGCTTACTCACAAAAAGAAATCCTGTACAACTATGCATGCTCCTCATATCACCTGGGGATGTGTGTTCACTCTCTATGCAGGATGGACAAAAAGAAAGTATATCTCCAACAAAAACTGATTTTACCTTCAAACTTACTGTGGATTAGAACCTTTTCCAGTTTATTACTGAAGTCTATGTCCCCATTTCCAGCTCTTGGAGACAATATTACAATACAGGAAGTGACAGAAATGTGACACAGACAACAAGATCATAGAACTTCTAACACTCCACTGCCACTGAAAAGAGTTTTTGTTTAAGTGTTACCTGTGACGTCAGAGGAGGATTCTCACCTCCTATGGGCCGCTCTATGGTCAATGCAGGTACAAGAGAATAACCCACATCTATTATAGACAGGCCTCCTAAAGGGGCCCATACACTCAGACGATTTTCTGGCCGATCGATCAAAATCGATTGATTGGCCGATTGAAAATCGGTTGACCGATCGACCGATTAATTAATCGAAATCGGCCACAAATCGAGTGTATGGGCCCCTTTAGTCAGCAGCACCCTCATTTGCAGTGATGGGAAGATATCAGAGCAGCCCACTGGCACTATACCTGAGGAAGTGAGCAGAAGTCTTGCAAAACGCGTTGTTTTATGCCCAATAAAGTACACGGTTAATCAAATTTTGGCTGGTCTTTAGGAGGTATTCTGTTTGGGTTCAAGGTGCGTTTGTAGTTCCTGGGGGGGCTCAGCGCATCTCTGATGGAGGCCATTCGGAGGCGGCCTGGTGTTGCGCTGATCCACCTTTTGCGCTTTAGGAGGTATTCACTACTCACTTGCACACTTTTATATTGGTTTAATTATGTTAAAGAACTGTTTACCAAAGATAGTCTGGAGAGCAACAAATTCCCCAAGAGTCAGGGGGGAGGAGCACTGCCCTATGCTCCTTCCTGTCAGTTACCACACCCTTTTCCCCCTACCTGTACACATGTAGCATTAAGAACACTTGTCATGATCGAGCTCGATCCTGTGGGTGGCACTGTAGGGGCATGATCGCTGTACAAACGTGTCGCCCTGCAATACTATTGCTATTGAAGGGGAGGAGGAATGACAACATGGCACACCATGGAGCAGCTTTTGCTGGGCAAGATAAGGAAGGGAGAACAATGCTCTCACGGGTCACTCGGTCGTCAAAAAAAGTTCAGGTGTTCCCTGCACTCAGGCTGGATTTTTGGCCCAGGCAGCCTCGTACAGCCACATTGGCAGAGTTCAGTATAATTTGTGTATATGTTGCTTTTGTTACTGCCACTGTATCAGTGCAGCAGAATGGCTTCCTTTACAGGCTGGGTTCATAGTGGTCAGTTGCATAATTCGTGCATTATAATGACTGTGAACTGCAGTGGAGACTGGACATAGACTTTAATGCAACATGTGCATGCAGCGAGTTAGAATAATGCGATCCGTTACTGTGAACAGGCCCACAGAACTGTATGGGCAGAGAGTTGACATTCAGATTTACTTTGTAACGTAACTAACCACAGTGAACAGGGCCACAACTGCAATTCCCTATCACGCTTTCATTTATTGTGAATTAAAAAAAATAATAATAACACAGATTAAAAATTACAGAGCTAACACCCTCATTTAAGTCAAGTTAATTACCACAGTCATTATTATGGTTTATGCAAGAGGCTTTAAAAAAAAAAATTCCAGAGTTTTGCTCGGTTACTCCATAACAACTGGAAGTTGTATGGGTATTCTTCATGCTGAACTATTTGCCACCATGGCGTCAATTTATCAAGCATTACCGCATTTGGTAATGCTGAAAACAGCTTACTTTACCGAGCACTTAGGAAAATATAAATTCATCAAGGCTGTTACAGCATGACAAGCAGAAATTACCAAGCAGTGAGGTAAATTACAGACTTGTGCAGTAAACACCTCAACAAATGTCAGTAAATGTCAATTCATGAAGGTTACGGCATGCGGTAAAACATAGTAACATGTTGGATCATTCCCGGCAGTTCTCCTGTCACAGAAGCAGAGTGCCAACCGAAACGGTCCCTGTCTCCTGCAAGTCCCGCTGATCGGATGTTGATAGGTTGCCCAGGATTCTCAGGAGAAACAAGCTTTTCTACCCCCAGGCAGCATGCAGAGAGGTAAACGGAACTAAACAGGTTTCCCCTGGAGCCCTTCGGCTGTTTAACCTTTTATGTTCCGGTTTGAAGATGCGGAGGAACTAGGAAGAAAATTACCTAAGCATGGCATGTGTAATGTCTCCTGGACAAATTCATCAAAGCTGCGGCAATTAATAAAATGTGTGGAAGGACAAATTTAGAGTGAACAGAGGGAGTATAATAAACATGTACATGCTAAAGGGATGTCAGAATGCGGCGATGCCTCTTACTATTGTAATGCTGTCACTGCACAGAACAGCATGTAACAACAGAGACAATAATACACACTCTTCTGCTGTTACCCAACAGGTTTTGGTCAGTGGGCTTTGGTGAATTACCAAACTTCTACCGGACCTGTGAAAATATTGATAAATTAGCAACAAAAGAAAAAAAAAGTCTAAAATACTGAATGCGGTATTGTCCCAACTTTTTTTTTTAATCAAACAGCCTTTGATGAATTGACACCCATGTTTTAATAGCAGCCATTACTACTTTGTGCATCATCATTCAATCATTTCTGCAATAAGAAAATAGATCAATAAAATTCCAGGCATAAAAAATGCTGCATTGTGAAACATTCTGAAGCATTTCAGAACAGCAGGGAGGTCCACAGGAGTAAACAGACACATATAAAAAAAACTACTTGCCAAATCCTACGAGTGAACAAGCCTAAACTGCCTGGCATTGTTCTGAACAGGCCCTAGAGTTCTAGTCAGAACGTGATCACACACAGGCACCAACAAAAAATGCCAAGCATTTCAGCCTTGTTCACAGGCATTTCCAAATGCTGCTAAATGCCTCAGAAATGTAGCAAACTGTTTTTTTTTTCTTCTTTTTTTATGAATCCATCTACTTTTGTGGACGTTCTCACTGATCTGAATTGCTTCACAATGCATTTTTATTTTTCTATTAAACGACTGCCATTTCTTATTCCTTCTGCATGAGCAGGCCCATAGACCGCTATTAGCATGCCAGGAACCATGCAGTATTTCTTTCAGTATTTGATGGATTATTGCAGTGCATGGAAAACAGATGAAAGATGTGATACAGATCGTATTAGTATAAAAAAAACCTGTATTAGCTCAAAACCATTAGTATATTAATCATTTTAATTACCTGTACTATATAATAATATTGTGAAATTAGAGAAATAGGTTTTTTTATGAACATCTTTGTTATTTTTCTGAATGGTTTAGTTTGGTTTTATCCAGGTTTATCTTCAGGAACCTGGCTAACCTCTAGGATGAGATAACTGAAAGGCAGGAGTGTTGTCTGCATATACAGGTCCTTCACAAAAAATTAGCATATTGCGATAAAGTTCATTATTTTCTGTAATGTACTGATAAACAGACTTTCAGACCATATATTTTACATTAATTACACACAACTGAAGTAGTTCAAGCCTTTTATGGTTTTAATATTGATGATTTCGGCATACAGCTCATGAAAACTCTCAAAAAAATTGCATATTTCACCCGACCAATAAAAGAAAAGTGTTTTTAAAACAAAAACGTCAACCTTCAAATAATTATGTTCAGTTATGCACTCAATACTTGGTCGGGAATCCTTTTGCAGAAATGACTGCTTCAATGCGGCGTGGCATGGCATGGAGGCAATCAGCCTGTGGCACTGCTCAGGTGTTATAGAGGCCCAGGATGCTTCGATAGCTCATCCAGAGTGTTGGGTCTTGCGTCTCTCAACTTTCTCTTCACAATATCCTACAGATTCTATATGGGGTTCAGGTCAGGAGAGTTGGCAGGCCAATTGAGCACAGTAATGCCATGGTCAGTAAACCATTTACCAGTGGTTTTGGCACTGTGAGCAGGTGTCAGGTCGTGCTGAAAAATGAAATCATCTCCATAAAGCTTTTCAGCAGATGGAAGCATGAAGTGCTCCAAAATCTCCTGATAGCTAGCTGCATTGACCCTGCCCTTGATAAAACACAGAGGACCAACACCAGCAGCTGACATGGCACCCCAGACCATCACTGGCTGTGGGTACTTGACACTGGACTTCAGGCATTTTGGCATTTCCCTCTCCCCAGTCTTCCTCCAGACTCTGGCATCTTGATTTCCGAATGACATGCAAAAGTTGCTTTCATCTGAAAAAAGTACTTTGGACCACTGAGCAACAGTCCAGTTCTGCTTCTCTGTAGCCCAGGTCAGGCGCTTCTGCCGCTGTTTCTGGTTCAAAAGTGGCTTGACCTGAGGAATACGGCACCTGTAGCGCATTTCCTGCACATGCCTGTACACGGTGGCTCTGGATGTTTCTACTCCAGGTCTGGAATCGGTCCTTCTCCACAATCTTCCTCAGGGTCCAGTCACCTCTTCTCATTTTGCAGCGTTTTCTGCCACACTTTTTCCTTCCCACTGAGGTGCCTTGATACAGCACTATGGGAACAGCCTATTTGTTCAGAAATTTCTTTCTGTGTCTTACCCTCTTGCTTGAGGGTATCAATGATGGCCTCCTGGATAGCAGTCAGGTCAGCAGTCTTACCCATGATTGCGGTTTTGAGTAATGAACCAGGCTGGGAGTTTTTAAAAACCTCAGGAATCTTTTGCAGGTGTTTATAGAGTTAATTAGTTGATTCAGATGATTAGGTTAATAGCTCGTTTAGAGAACCTTTTCATGATATGCTAATTTTTTGAGATAGGAATTTGGGGTTTTCATGAGCTGTATGCCAAAATCATCAATATTAAAACAATAAAAGGCTTGAACTACTTCAGTTGTGTGTAATGAATGTAAAATATATGAAAGTCTAATGTTTATCAGTACATTACAGAAAATAATGAACTTTACCACAATATGCTAATTTTTTGAGAAGGACCTCTAGGTGGAAGTTGAAGCCCAGGGGGGTAGTGTAAAGTGAGAACGGCAAGGGACCAAGAACAGAGCCTTGGAGGACCCCAAGCAAGAGGAGTTGGAGGTTGAGGAGGAGTCATTGAAGAAGATCTTAAAGGAACGATTTTAGAGATGGAGTGGGACAGTGAAATCCGGATTGTAGGGGGTCGAACAGGGAGTTGGTGCTAAGGTATTGGGTAATGTGTTGGTGGACTAGACGGTACAGAAGTTTAGAAGCAAAGGGGAGGAGGGAGACTAAGGGCCCTTTTACGCTTACAGTATATACTTGCATATAAGCAGGACCCCCCCCCCCCCCCACACACACACACACACTTTTACCTAAAAAAACAGTAAAAAAAATTATTGACCCCCATATAAGCCGGGGGTAGGAAATGCTGGCCGCCTTATTCCCCTAGTGTGTCCCAGTATAGCTAGTAAAGTGCCCAGTATAGCTAGTATAGTGCCCAGTATGGCTAGTATAGTGTCCAGTATGGGTAGGTAGTGCCCCAGTATAGCTAGTATAAATGCCCAGTACAGCTAGTATAGTGCCCAGTATAGCTAGTAAAGTGCCCCAGTCTAGCTAGTATAGTTCCCAGTATGGCTAGTATAGTATCCAGTATGGGTAGGTAGTGCCCCAGTATAGCTAGTATAATGCCCAGTATAGCTAGTATAGTGACTGCCCCCCCTCCCCCCCCCCCTGCGGCCGCGACGGCTTTTACCTTAGCTGGCGCCGCTTCTATTCCCCTCCTCTCCAGCTCCGTAATTCACAGCAGCGCTCTTCACGGCAGCTGCTGTGATGAGGCAGGAAGCAGTAGAGAGCGCGGCTTCCTGTAGCGGCGATGTGTACCGCCGTTACTATGGGAACCGCTCTCTCTCTACTGCACCGCCGTGAAGAGCGCTGCTGTGAATTACGGAGCCGGAGAGGAGGGGAATAGAAGAAGCGGCGCCGGCAAAGATAAAAGCAGCGGCGGCCACATGTTTCCCTATAGCACCTTTCACACTTAAAGAGAATCTGTATTGTTAAAAATCGCACAAAAGTAAACATACCAGTGCGTTAGGGGACATCTCCTATTACCCTCTGACACAATTTCGCCGCTCCTCGCCGCATTAAAAGTGGTTAAAAACAGTTTTAAAAAGTTTGTTTATAAACAAACAAAATGGCCACCAAAACAGGAAGTAGGTTGTTGTACAGTATGTCCACACATAGAAAATACATCCATACACAAGCAGGCTGTATACAGCCTTCCTTTTGAATCTCAAGAGATCATTTGTGTGTTTCTTTCCCCCTGTTCTCATGCACTGAAGTTTCAGGCTGCTCTTTTCTTCCTGCAAACAGCTTTGCCCTTGTCTGTAATTCCTCAGTATGTGAAAGCCCAGCCAGCTCAGAGGACGATTTATCCAGCTTGTAAAAGATAAGAGAGAAGAGAGAAGCTGCTCTAATCCTAAATGACACACAGGCAGTGTGCATAGAGGGGCCTGGAAGGGGGAGATCATAGCAGAACCACAACACTGAAGAACTTGGCAGCCTTCCAGACACAGGCTGACAAGTCTGACAGGGGAAAGATACATTGATTTATTACAGAGACAGTGATAGTATAAAGTGCTGCAGTAAGCCAGAACACATTAGAATAGCTTTTTAAACTTGTAGGATGATAAAAAACAGGATGCAATTTTTGTTACGGAGTCTCTTTAACGCGTTTTAACTGAAATCTTCTTCCCAATGCACTGCTATGGGAAAACCGCGTATCAACGTGCACCAACACATACTAAACGCGTACCAACACATACTAACGCACACTAATGCACAGCAACTGATTAAGTCTAAATGAGAGAGAGAGAGAGAGAGAGAGAGAGAGAGAGAGAGAGAGAGAGAGAGAGAGAGAGAGTGTGTCTGTGTGGGGTCCGAGTGAGTTTTTGTTTGAGCAGGCGTAGTACAGTGAGTAGCCTGTTTAAAAGTCGGAGGAGAAAGTGCCAGTGGAGAGTTTGGTTAAAACGAGAGGGAAGTACAGGGGCCAGAACGGGGAAGTATGGACAGGAGATGTCAGATCAGATGGGACAGGCTCCAGGGGGCAGGAGAAATTGCTAGGAGTAGAGATTACCGGCATTTACGCAATTGATGTAGCGACTTACACAAATTGCGTAATGCAATATATGCATGCACCACTTATGTTGCATGTTACTCAAGTAACGTAAGTGGTGCTAGTATATAGCGCATTGCACAATTTACATCGATACGTAAATTGCATCAATGTCGGTAATCTTAAAGTGAGCTATCGGCACACATTAATATTAAGGTTCTTAAAGGGAAGGTCCAAGCAAAAAAAAAAAATGAGATTCACTTACCTGGGGCTTCTACCAGCCCCATGTAGCCATCCTGTGCCCTTGTAATCACTCACTGCTGCTCCAGTCCCCCGCTGGCAGCTTTCTGACCTCGGAGGTCAGGGCCACATTGCATACATTTTTACGCATTCCAGCTAGTGCAGGAACAAAAATGTACGCGTTTCACCACTAACGCGTAAAAATGTATGTGTTAATGTACCTGCACTAGCGGGAATGTGTAAAAATGTACGCAATTCGGCCCTGACCTCCGAGGTCAGAAAGCTGCCAGCGGGGGACTGGAGCAGCAGTGAGTGACTACGAGGGCACAGGATGGCTGCATGGGGCTGGTAGAAGCCCCAGGTAAGTGAATCTCATTTTTTTTTTTTGCTTGGACCTTCCCTTTAAGTGAATCAAGCCCCAAGTGAATTGACATTTCACAAAATGTTCAGTAAAATCAGCGGTTTTCTGCTTTACTGCAGGCGGTAATCCTTAGTGAATTGAAGACAGTCTCTCAGCGACAGGAAGGAGACGGGAAGACAAGTACCTAGTGTGGATACATTTGAAAGTCAAAAAAGTTGGTTCCAACAGTATCCTAGACCAGTGTTTCTAGTACTATTCAAGAATTACTACAAAAAAAAAAAAAAAAATGCAATAGCAATGTGGAAAGTTGATTTTGTTTTAATTCAAAATGCAAAGAGTAAACAATAGGTTGTTGTATGGATACATATCAAGAAAGTTTGCATTCTGGCTAATTACCATGGTTACGCCTATGGCTGAAACAACACTTTTGGGTTGACTGACCTTTCAGAGTGCAAACGTACAAAGATAGATGAGCACAAAAGAGGCCCCTGACACAAGTTAAGAGGCTTGTCGTCCCTGTAGCTCAGCACTCTGCATACACAAAGCACTGATCACTGACCACAAATCACTATTGTTACATCGATTCTTCATTTAAAACAGCTACTTTGTGTCACTAGGAAATGCCCAAACTTCACGCCTCAATGGAGAAGCCTGGATACAAACCCGCAATGAAAACAAGCAACTGCAGAGATTTCTGTCATTGTTCCTGCCAGTAGCTGCAGAAGAGCTGTCTGAATTCACAGAGCATAGAGATACTCAGTTTGTCAGAAGCAAACCATTGTCTGCCAGAGCACACCAAGAGATGGGACTTCCTGCACTGGAGCCCTCGGTGCTGGCTCCGAGAGAAATCACATGTAGATGCAGCTGAAATGCAGAATATCTGACAATCTATTCTGCCACCACTTCCTTCTGCTGCCCAACGCCACCGGAATATAGATGAGGCTTCAAAATAACACATTGTCAGAAACCTCTGCGTTTCAGTCTCGTGACCGCAAACTGCTGAGAGATCAGTCCCAGGAGACATAAGAGACAGCAAAATCATGTTACCCATGGCAACCTGTAAGTGCCAATGGCAAAACCTAAACCTAGACTTTAACATCACAGATTAAAGGAAAACTAGTAAAAGGTAAATGGAAAATGTCACCAGGTGGCTATTATGCTGATGATTTGGCTTCAGTGGTATTTGAGACACACACCAGCAGCAAAATCATGCAGCCAGAGTATCTCAACTAGAAGCTTATTCTGAGCCAGCAACTCAAAGTATGAAAGGCAGAGGATTGGCATGACAGGCAGGCAAGCAGCATTTTCCACACACTTCAGGTCTGCTAACAGCATAAATCCACCTCCAATTTATAAAAAAAATCATGGACCTTCAAGGAACAAACTCACTGAATGCATGCATGTTTTACTGCATCCAAAATCGCATGGCAATGACTCCGTCATGCAATGCAATTTCAGGTATGTGGGGGAAAAAAAAAAAAAAGTACACAAACTGCCAGCAGGATAATGTTGCACACCGCATGGGAGTCCCCATACTGACAGTTCAGCTAACATCAGCTGACCATTGATGATGTGCATTTAAATGAAAAGAAGTCAGTAGAAAGGCAGGGTCGCCACGGATATGAGTGTGTTCCCTGCCTAAGAGAGCCAACATTTAGCCCTGCTGTGATGACTACAGTGCCCACAGACAAAAAAACATACTAATAAAAAATCAGTGAAAAGAGAATTAGAGCAAATCTGGTGCAAAACCGATGCAGAAGTGCAGTAGTTGCTCAGGGCAACCAGAGCAAAATCAAAATCCTTGATCTGAACCTCGACTCTGTTTTTGCACTAGTTCTGTTCCAGTTTTGCTAAATGTGCCCCACTGCCCCTTGTTGCCAAGTACCAGCCCCTTTCCTTGTTGTGACGTACCTGGGGCAATATATTTACAGACACTGGATAGCTTTTCAGTAACAGAATCTTTCCAGGAAATGTTACAGAACACACGTCTGTTCCTCTCCACGCAACAGACTGAAGAGTGGAAAACCTCGCGCAGCTTCTAGGGAATGAAATCATCTATTCTCAGCACCTATTTACCTAGATTGTTATCGATTGGGGGGACTGGCGACAAATGTGTCCCCTGTTGTGTAAAACACAGCCTGCTTGTCCCAGTGCTAGTGCAGGGCACAATCATCTCTCAGACAGCTGTCATTTATGGTAGTTCACATACAGAGAAAAAGAAGCCCTTTCAAAGAGGACCCATCACAAAGTTTTAGCACATATGAGCGGTATCAAAGTTTACCTGTACAAGAAATAGAGTTCACATTGATTTTTCAAGATTAAATGAAGCCAAACTTCTTTTTCCCACCAATTAAGTGCACTGACCTGTGCCCAGTTTTTGCAGAATCGTTCTAAAGGTGCCGACTAACAATGCAACTTTATCTTCCAATCAAACTTACAATCATTTGGATTCTGTTGATGGTGCCAATAATGCAATCCATTTTTGGATCCATTCTAGCTGAAATGATCGAATTGGTTATCACTTTTATTCCATTTATGGACCTGATTGATGCTTTCTGATCATTTCCTTCTGATCTCAATTATCTGATTGTAAGGTAACATTGGATCATTAGTGGGCACCTTAAAGTGGACCTGAACTGTTGCACAGGACACAAGGAAAACATAACAGAAATGCACCCTGTATGTATGTAAAGAGTTTAGCCTGTGTAATTCCCCCTCATTTGTGTCTAATAAATTAGTTGTAATTTGATCTATCCCCTGTGTCACGTGACTGCCTATGGCACATAAGCCCATTTGAAAGCACAGGCTGTAAACAATAGGTCTGCTTCCATGAAACAGGAAGCAGAAACTGTGCAGATTTAAGGTGCGAACACATGCATTACTGCCGGCAACGACAGGTCCACCGGACCCTCCGCTGGGCGGACATTCAGAAACAGCCTCATCAGTCCGCCGACAGTGCGTACACACGTGCTACTGTCGGCTGAACGTCCGCCCAGCGGGATGGTCCGGCAGACCCGTCGTTGCCAGCGGTAGTGCGTGTGTACGCACCTTTATTTCAGGATTTGTATCAGTTGTAACAAAGAAAATTTTTTTTTTTTCAAAGGTTATTATGCTGTTGTGTATCTTTTAGAGCAGAGAGGCGTTTTGAATTCAGGTCCATTGATTTGCAGTAGCATTATAGTAGCTAACAGAGACACACCGCAGGATGTGCCCCTTCTTCGACTCCAGCCCTAAACTGATTTCACCTATGCAGAAGACTTACTGCCTAGGCTTGAGTGTCAATCCCCCTATATGGGTGCTCCTGAGCTTGTCAGGAGAGATGAAGCTCAGCATCCTTCACAAGCAGATTATTTACACACACTCTGATTAAATAAAGCGACAAAAGCTCTATGATTGCAGCCTGGCCACACTGAAATCTGTAGTGTACCATTTCTATGCCTAGAAGAACTCTAAACAAACCTGTTGTGTAGTCATTGCAGCAGAGCTCTAAATGCTACAAGGTCCCTTTTTAAAAAAAACCTGAACTGAAAATTAAAAGTCAAAATAAACATACACAAGTCATACTTACCTCCCGCATAGTCTACTCCTCAATCTCTTTCTCCTCTTCTGTGTCCTGTTTGTCCACTGTGATCGATGGAATTCTCCGCCCTCCATTTTGAAAATGGCCATTACCCCATAACAGCTTCCTGGTCAGAACACTGTTAAACTGTAACATTGCCCACTTGAGCCATAGGAAAACATGGACATTACTTGGCACATCAGTTGTCCTCTCAGCTATAACTGACAGCAACTGATATATTTCAGTTCTGACAAATGTTGTCAGAACTACAAGGGATCATTGTCAGAAAAAAATGGTGAGCTTCTGAGAGGAACGGATAGCAAGGTAACTATGTAATGTTCATTTGAAGTTGCCTCGTGTTTATTTTAAATAATTTTACTCAGTTCAGGTTCCCTTTAAGCTGGATCTCTGTGAGGAATCTAGCCACTCCTCCTAATCAAAGCCACACCCATCTGACTTCTACAGTTGCATCGCGCACTACTACCAAGTGAGTTGAATTCTTTGGAGACAGGCTGCTGACTACTATGCAGCCTCAAGAAAATCAATGTAGCAACTTTGTAACACAAACAAAATGGGCAGCACCAGTACATGTACCTTGCTCATTAATATATCAATAATCAATTATAGTGTGTGCAGAAAAGGATTCAAAACACCACATCTAAATACCAACAAAGATAAATCTTGTAAAGACCGCACCACACAATGTATCCAAATATATATTAGCTTTATTGTATTATATAATTGCACAAGAGCAAAATAAAAACAATTAAAACACTGGACCCTAGGTTGACACAATGAATAAATCAATAAGCCAATGGCTATAATGGTGAATGATGAATAAATAGTTAATAAATAATACAGCCCAACCCTTCACTCAATCCACAATAATCAATCGGTACAACCATAGATGAGAAAGTGACAAGTGCAAAATTCATAGAAGCCACTCCTGGACATATATATAAATATAAATGAACAGGAATGGTAACAAAGTGCTCACAGTGCAAAAGGTAATGGAAAAAAGCAGCGCTAGAAAAAAGTGCAAAACACCCATGCCGGGTAAAGTAGGGGTGAAAAGGTGGATATAGAAAAAGAGAAGTGTATGTGGTCCAGTCGGACCAATAAACAAAGTGCGCCAAAAGGATCTCACCAATATGATGGAGCTGGAGGAGGAAGGGCTGTGTCAGCCTGGGATATCTGCCTTCGCGATTCGCCGCTTTTAGCGGCTTCTACCGGGCAACTACTACTATGCAGCCTCATCACAAATGTCTCATTCCAGAGTACAGTATATAAACTCTACCTATAATGCACTTTACTAAAAAATAAAATAAATATATATTTCCCATTCACTAAGGAATCCCCAGGCTAATGTGGTAGTAATCAGACATGTGTGCCGGCATCATCACACTCAATGCCATAACCCTAGCCTCTTGAGTCTGACAGAATGAACACAAGGCCCACCCCTCTCCCAATGCAGTACAGGTAGACTGAAATGAAGAAGCAGTTTGGTTGCTGTGGTTCAGTATTTCCTAAAGTTTACAAACTATGGTCTTCTATAATTTTTTTACTTATTCATTTTATAAATCTTTACAGTATTATAAACCTGCCATTTAGTATGCAGAGATTCATAGGTTACCTTACTACCCAACCAGACAGCCCCCTATGCCTAGTGGCAGCAACTGTAAAAAGACGTTCAGATAAAAAGCTGTAAGAAACCGGGAAGCGATGGGTCAGTCCCTGTGTGTTTCGCAGTGTAGTATGTGCAATGCTACTAAAGCTTCTTCATTCAAGCTTTCAAAGATGCCTGGAGCTCCACCATCTGGCTGCAATTGCAGAGAATTAAAATATTTGTCACCATTCTTTCTTATGTCATATTTACTTGACTAGATACAGAGAAATCTTCCCAACCAGACAGTGTAACCCTTCCTTGCTCTGTGCTGTTCTGTGCAGAATGTAATGATGTTTTCATTAGACTTCTATTGACACTGCCATCCTTACAGCCATCTTCATTCACACTTGAGTAGAAAAACAGGCACTGTTTGTCCAGTTTATGGATCGGCAGACAGACAGGTCCATGGATCTACAGTATGCTATGAATTGATCTATTCACACTTGTCTTTTTGCAAAGAATCTAGGGTCGTAACTAGAGGGGAGCAGCACCTGCGATCTCAAGGGGGCACAGAGCTGTGGAAGGCTCCAGCTACTAACTTTCCCTTCTTCCGACACAGGAGACTATACCTCATATCAGGTGCTATTATGGCTACACTAGTTATGGGTATGAGTCATGATGGCCACGCTTCAAGACCCTTGTAAGATGGGCCGTGAAGGGCACCAAGGGAAGGGGTGTGAACATTGGAGGGGGCCCCATGAACTGAAAGCATCCATTGCGGTAAGCGGAGTGCAAATTCCCAACTTGCAGCACGCGTTTCCGATAAAGGCTTATAATCACAAACAGACCACAATGGGCTAAAAGAGCGGATACTGAACTGTCTGCTCAAGCTGGAGATCATCCTTATAATTCTACTTTATGGACAATAACTGATCTGGCTAAAATACTTTTTGATTTGCTCCTTATATTTTCTATATGAAGCCCCATGCAGTCTGCTTTGTTGATTTTCTCACAAAAACATATTGGCTGGTTAGCTGGCTCTCCCAAAAATTTGCCCTAGGTCATGTTAGGCATATACTATTCTGAGCTCCTGAGGGAAAGTTAGTCACATAAATTATTCACTGGGCTCTAAAGTGATGGTGACAATATTGGGTCTTTAAAAATAATAAATGTATGTTCTGCCTAAGGTTAGCTGGAAGAAGAGGAGGAGGAGGAGGAGGAGGAAGGGGGAAGAGGGAGGGGGAAGAGGGAGGAGGAAGAGGTAAGAGGGAGAGGAGGAGATTCCCTGCAGAAATTTGGCCCAAAGGGACTGGACTGGTTTATAAATTTCAGTCCTTGGACAAGCAGGCTACTTTGACAGGCACAGAAGATATCGAGCTGTCGGTTAAAACTAGAGTCAAATGTGTAAGGTTTGTGCATACCTTAAAGCAAATGTTTACTTTACATAAATGTGATATTCTCGGAATTAAAAGGCAGTATGTTTTTCCACTGTTACATTTTTTTCCATGACTGATTGTCGCTGTCTGCCTTTTTTGTTTGACTACCTAGGAGTTGAAATATTGCGAGTCAAGTCATCGCTATGCAGAAAACGGAGAATTCGCTGCAACTTTTCTTCATTGGGAGTTGCAATAGTAAACGTACTGCAAGACCCTTTTTTGCATTCTATACCGAGCTATTGCCTACACATTTTAGCACAATTTTTGTGTGACCATTCATTTTTGTGTCACAACTAGGTTTGCATTTAAACCAATGATTCCGTTAAATGAAACACACACACACACACACACACACACACACAGGGAAAATGCAAGAAATTCACATAGACTCGTGTTTATATGCTATAATCTTGCGCTCCCACTGACTAACTGATGCAGTTAGATCTTTACCTTCATTTTGTGGAAAGGGGGCATTGGGAGAGCAATGATGCCCACAATGCATTCAGTGAAGCAAAGGCAAATCAAATCCAATTTGACTTTCAGATCGCAACAATGCCAATGGAAAAGGGCGTCAAGTCTATTGTGCTCCGTGAAACCTCAGTCCTCCGGCAGAACAATTTAAAGCAAAATATCTGTGACGGACGTTCCAGTTGCACTTATTTTGCAAGCATGGTCCCGTTCACTGTGAGCGTTCCACGCGGTTCATTATTTTAAATAGTAGGTACTACTGGAGCCCCAGATATTTCAGAGCTGGCAGTGCAGCAACTGAGGGGACCCAGTGGTAGGGGAGGGACCTGACACACTACGGGAAGAAGTACCAAGTAAGTAAAAATCCATGTTTGTGCCAGGTATGCTGAGATTCCTGGTGCATATATGTAGTTAGCACTTCTTCACATACACAATCTGCTTTTGTGTAAAGGTCTGTGGCTTTTCCAGTTTGCCTTTAAATGTAATTGTGGTAAAAAATGCATTTTCCCTAGTCCTGTAGCATGTTGCACTTTTAAAGATGAAATGCAGCAAAAACAAAAAACATGAACACGCAAATGTGAAGAGAATAATGACCTTTTGTGAAAAGCCACATGGGTTTTAAAAGCACTTGTATATTTTAAAACGCATGCTAACATGTATACTGTGAAAGTGCCCTTACCCTGGAAATGGATTGGTTTGTCACCTCAGCACAGGAGCTACACTGACGAGATAATGGGTTTGAGTGCATTCAGGGTGATCTCTTATGTGAAAACCTTTTTCTGGTGCAAGGTGTGCTTTATGCCATCTGCCTCAAAGAAGTCCACAGATCATGTGTTTTAACCACCTTGGCAGGGTCTAAAAGTGGTACAATTTTTTTCATCAGCATTCAGACCCTAAAATTCAGCAACAATAATACCCGAGAGAGATCTGCAGCAGCCCCTGCAGACTACTCACCTCTCCAGGATCCAGCACTGCAATTCTTCCTCCTGTCCTCTGGGTGGCACTCTACTCCCTATGGTGAGATCGCCATATGTAATATGACTAATGTCAATCACACCCCAGGTATAGAGAGCCTCAGAGCAGGGGTCCCCAACCTTTTTAAGCCCGGGGCCCACTATCCCGACCAAACTTTTCTCTGGGGCCCCCCCGGGGGGAGGGGGCGTGGTTAGTGGCGGCAGCAGCCCCCCCTCTTTTCCCTGATTTTGAGTGTAGTATATAGGTAAGTAGGTATCTAGGTATAGTTGCCCCCAGTATAGGGAGCTAACACAGTTGCCCCTGTATACGGACTATAGTTGCCTCAGTACAGTTAGTTAGGTAGTATAGCTACCCCAATATAGTTAGTACAGTTACCCCAGTATAGCAAGTACAGTTACCACACTATAGCTAGTACAGTTACCCCAGTATAGCAAGTACAGTTACCACAGTATAGCAAGTACAGTTAGCCCAGTATAGCAAATAGTTAGCCCAGTATAGCAAGTACAGTTAGCCCAGCATAGCAAGTACAGTTAGCCCAGCATAGCAAGTACAGTTAGCCCAGCATAGCAAGTACAGTTAGCCCAGCATAGCAAGTACAGTTAGCCCAGCATAGCAAGTACAGTTAGCCCAGCATAGCAAGTACAGTTAGCCCAGCATAGCAAGTACAGTTAGCCCAGTATAGCAAGTACAGTTAGCCCAGTATACCTAGTACAGTTAGCCCAGTGTAGCCAGTACAGTTAGCCCAGTAGTTACCCCAGTAAAGCTGCCCCAGTGTAGCTAGCAGAGGTGCCTTCTCTCCCCCGCGGACGCCGCTCCTGTTACCTTATGAGCGGGCGTCCGCTTCCTTCCTTATATTCCTCCAGCCTCGGCTCTCCTCTTCGCAGCATGTCGTATTACAGCAGTGCTTCCTGCGCGGCTGCTGTAAGGAGGGAAGGAGGTGGGGTAGCGGCTTCCTGTAGTGGCGATACGCATCACCGTTACTATGGGAACCGCTGTCCCGGCTCCCTTGGCTCCTTACAGCAGCCGTGCAGGAAGCGCTGCTGTAATACGACATGCTGCGAAGAGAGCCGCGGCTGGAGGAATATAAGGAAGGAAGCGGACGCCCGCTCATAAGGTAACAGGAGTGGCGGCCGCGGGGGGAAAGGGAGAAGCCGCGGCCCCCCAGAAATCTGCCCAAGGACCCCCAAGGGGCCACGGCCCCCAGGTTGGGGACCCATGCCTCAGAGGACCTGAAGTCAGGCGGTTAGCGTCAAAACCCCGGGGGGAGCAGAGTTGTATCGCCAGGGAGTTTAAAGCACTCCTGAAGCGAGAGGGATATGGAGGCTGACATTTTTATTTCCTTTTAAACAATGCCCATTGCCTGGCTGTCCTGCTGATCCTGTGTCTCAAATACTTTTAATCATAGAGCCAGAATAATTATGCAGATCAGATGTTTCTGACCAAATTAGCCGCATGCTTGTTTCAGGTGTGTGACTCAATCACTGGTGAAACATCAGCAGGGATGCCATGCAACTGATATTGATTAAAAGGAAAGAAATATGGTAGATATGGTGGCCTCCACATCCCTTTCACTTCAGGTGTCCTGTGACTAGAGCATTAAAACTTAAAGTGCCCACTATCAATACAAATGATTATACAATCATACCACGTCTATGTAATATGAAGGACTATCAAAGTAACCATTTAATATATTCACTCAGTTTACCCTTCTAATGCATGAACATTTGGTAAGATTGTACAATAAAGATTGTAGTATAAGTGGGAACACCTTAAAGGGTCACCATTCCAATCATAAAAATCGTTCTTTTGAAAAGGAGGTCAAGATGACAGCCTTCACAGCTCTGACAGGTGTGTTAAATGGTCCTCCCAGTGTTTATTTAAACTGTCACGTTAGCCAGAGTTTATTTGTCAAAGCCTCTGTTTTACAAGACCTCTCAGAAGTGTATTCAGGTTAAATCTTCCAGTCAGTGCTATTTACATTCTTATGTTAAAATAGAACAGTGCTGACAAACTGTTCAACTGCCGGCAAGCCACATGTGATGTCCCATCATTAGCATGGCATTCAAATTTTCTATGACCTACATACCACGTTAATTAGGCATAATAATTTATTCTTCACACCAGAAAATTCAGCAAGATTTCAACTAAAGCCTTTATACAGCATAAAAGAAAACAAGAAAGGGGGCAAGTTAGGCCATTAAAATCTAAACCACAAAAAAGGTTCATTTTGTTCTTGCTCATTTCATTAATCCACAACTATCCCCATATGACTATACGCCAGCCTTTACTGCGGTATAGCGCTTTGTATGGTAATATGAGCAGACAGGGGACATGGCTATGGTCTGCCTCCACTACCAGGAAGTCCTGACTACAGAGTGGCTACAGCTCTCTGTTCTGTGTCTTTTGTAAGTGAGAATTATAGGGAAAATGTTAAGTCTGTGTATAAAACACAGCCATATGGCAGCACAGTGGCATAGTGGATAGCATTCTCAAGTTCGAAGGTCCCCATCTGCAAGGAGTTTGTATGTTCTCCCCATGACTGTGTGGGTTTCTTTCGGGCACTTTAGTTTTCTCCCACATTCCAAAACCATACAGATAAATTAATGGCTTCCTCCCTAAATTGGCTCCAGATTATATTTGACATATGACTACGGTAGGGATTAGATTGTGAGCCCCTTTGAGGCACAGTTAGTGAAAAGACTACATACTGTGTAAAGGGTTATGGCAGTCTTTATCATTCGCCGCAGTAATGTTCAGACCAGCATGTGTACATAGCTTAATTAACCACTTGCCGACCAGGGGATTTTACACTGATCGGTGCTGCGTGGGCTCTACAGCCCGCAGCACCGATCAGGAGTGCAGCAGGGCGATCAGACTACCCCCCTTTTTTCCCCACTAGGGGGATGTCCTGCTGGGGGGGTCTGATCGCCGCCGGCTGCAGTTGCTTAGCGGGGGGGGCTCTTCAAAGCCCCCCTCCGCAGCGCTTTCCGCCCTCTCGCCAGCTCCCTCCCTCTCCCTTCCCCTGTGTGCTGCGCAGGACGGATTTCCGTCCTGCGCATTGAAGGATAGGCTTCAGCCTATCATATGCCGGCGATCCCCGGCCAATCAGAGGCCGGGGATCGCCGATCTGCCTTACGGCGCTGCTGCGCAGCAGCGCCGTATGATGTAAACAGCGGGGATTTCTTCCCCGCCTGATTACATTTTGCGATGTAAACAGCGGGGATTTCTTCCCCGCCTGTTTACATTTTGCCGGCGAGCCGCCATCGGCGGCTCTCCGGCTGTTCACGGAGACACCCTCCGTGAACTGACATGGAAAGGCCGCTCGATCGAGCGGCCGTTTCCATGGTAACCCGCAGACGACCAGTTTACGCCAATCGGCGTTAGCTGGTCGTCAAGAGGTTAATAAAGTAGATATCAAACAAGCTGTTAGGAATACAAGGAAAAAAAATAAAGCCTTTGTTTTAAGCTATATACAAATTGTCCAACTAGCGCGCACAGCATGCACACGACCACCCGCACGACCTGACGTACCGCACGACCTGTATGTCCAGATGGAAAAACGACCAACTCATTTACATACTGCGCACGCAAGCAGAATGACTGATTACACATTCAAAAAAAGTGCAAATCATTTACAAGTTGTTTAAACGACTTGTACACACGCATCAACTGCACGATGTCAGACCAACAGTCGTATTGGGCAAACCGCCTGTTATCAGTCGCTTGTCAAGTCGTTTGCACGCATACGCATGCCTGATTATCGTCCAACATACTAAAGTCAGATGACAATCAGGCAGTTTGGTTAAGCGTGTGTACGGGCCTAATGCTGGGAATACACTGTACATTTTGGAGCCATTTAGATGGCTCGATTGATAATTTCCGACATGTCCAATCTCCCGCCCGATCGATTCCGCATAGGGAACAACAGGAAAAGATAAGAAAAAACAAATGGAAGATAAGAGAATCGGGCGCGAAATCGAGTGGGGAATCGATCGGGTGGCAGAATCGAGCCGCAAAAACGCACCATGTATTCCCAGCATAAAGGATGATCAGTCAAAGTTGTTATCAGAAAAGATGGTCAATGCAATGCAAACAATTCTAGTTTGCATAATTTAATGGAAACTGAATGCAGAATGGAAATGGGCAATCAAAAAACAAACAAACAACAATTTCCCGTCAATTCTGACAGGCCCATTTCCAATTTGCAATAAGTTTGCATACAAGTTCGAATTATTTGCTTATGATTAAGAAACTCTACTTATCAGCATAGAGTTTGGACAATAGTGACAGCTAATACGTCTCACAGCAACTGAAGCTTAGAAAAGCAACAGTATTAAATAACAGACTATACTAGGCAAGTAATACTGTTGAGGTGGCCATACGCTGGTCGATTTGCCATCAGATTCGACCAACAGATAGATCTCTCTCTGATCGAATCTGATCAGAAAGGGATTGTATGGCTGCCATTATTGCAAACAGATTGTGAATCAATTTCAGCATGAACCCCCCCCCCCCCCTCCCCGCATACATTACCTGCTCCAGCCGGCGCGGCTCCCCCCGGTCACCGCTGTCTCTTCTCCGCTGGGTTCCGCGTTCTGGTCCGGCTGGCTTCACTTCTTTCTGTCTGGGGAAGTTTAAACAGTAGAGGGCGCTCTACTGTTTAAACATCCTGCCGGGACAGGAAGTGAAGTCAGCCGAACCGGAACGCGGAACCCAGCGGAGAAGAAGACGACATCGGCGACTCGCTCTGGCCGGAGCAGGTAATGTATTGCCGCTGTATTGTGGTCGTCGGGCATCCGAACGCCGCTATCGACGCACTTCCGACCAGCCGGCAATCAAGAAAACTTCCGCACGGACGGCTCGACGGGAACGATTGATTTCGGACGGAAATAAATCGTTAGAGTAACGATTTCAGAGCAGATTCAATCACAGTGATCGAATCTGCTATATATCGGCAGGAAAATCGTTAGGTGTATGGGCCCCTTTAAGATATTATAATTGTTACAGTTTGCAACTGGTTCACTTTAACTCCCTTGGGTGTTATGATTTTTTCTGGATTTTAGGGTCTAAAAGCGGTGCAATTTTTTTGCACCCTTTCAGACCCTAAAACCCAGAAAAAAACATGCTGCCAGGGAGATCTGCAGCAGTTCCAGAAATCACTCACCTCCCAAGTTCCAGCGCTGCAGTTTTCCCTCCATCAACCGGGTGGCGCTGCAACTCTTAAGTGAGATTGCTGGCTGTCATCATGAAGACAGACGGCGATCTCACCAGCAGGAAGCAGAGCCTCAGAGGAGAGGAAGAAGAATGGCGGGCGACATCGGGATCCCTGGTAGGTAGGTCGAAACGCTCCCGCTGCACTCAATGCTCTGCACACAGCCTCCAGCTGCTACACCGAGCAGAGGTCAGGCTTACCGCTCTGAGCTGCGGTTTTCCGCCCCGACCCTAGCTCGAGAATACCGCCAAGGAGGTTAAAGCAACCCTGAACTGAAAAATAAAACAAACAAACACTCGTCATACTTATCTTCTGCGTATCTACTAATTAATCTTTCTCCTCTCTGTTTGTCCACTGTGATCAATGATCAATGAAAAAATAGCGATGCCCCGTAACACCTTTTTGGGTCAGCACTCCATTAAATTGTAATATCACCCACTTAAGCTATAGGGATACATGAACATTACATCAGTTGTCCTTTCAGTTATAACTGACAGCAATTGGTATAGTGAAAAAGGGCCCTAAGGCTTCAAATTCTGACTAATTTAGTCCAGGGTTGGGCAAACCTTTTGACTCAGGGGCCCCAAAGCGATCTTAAATTTGACTGAGGGGTCAGACCAGTGCAGGTAGCTGATGCAACCCCCCATCCCCCCAGTTTAGGAACCCCTGTACAGGTAACCCCTTCCCCCATACAGATGGGCAAGTGGACCCCCAGTATTACTTATTGCTCTCCCACAGTATAGATAGCCAGGTGTGGCACGGTATTAGCAGCCCTTCCCAAGTTTAAGTAACCAGGTGTACCCCTATTTTAGCAGCCCCCTTCCCAATTTACATTGCCAGGTGTGCCCCAGTATTAGCAGGTCCCTTCCCAGTTTAAGTAGCCAAGGGTACCCCAATATTACAAATCTGTGCACAAGACAAGCCCTATCTACATCTCTGAGCTCATCCACACATACCTGCCTGCTCCCTCCGGTCCTCCAATGATCTCCACCTGACAGCTCCATGCATTTCTCACTCCCATGCACGCCTACAGTACTTCTCAAGAGTCGCCCCCACCCTATGGAACTCCCTTCCACCCCCCCTCAGACTCACCACTTCTTTGAACACCTTGAAGCAAGCCCTGCGGTGTTCATAGGACACAGCATCACCATTTCACCTACAGGGGCAAGAATGCGCTGAATTCAGGCCTGCACTGGATGGCCGGATGAAATATGCAAACAAGCCGGGTACACCCCGTGGGCCCTAATTGGCCCACCCATGATCTAGTCAGTACTGGAAGGAATCATTGTTAGAATAAAATTGTAAGCTTCTGAGAGAAACTGATGGCAAGGAAAGTATGTAATATGTTTCATTTGCAGGTACATCATGTATTTATTTTAACCCCCTCCCGACCGCCTAACGCCGATTGGCGGTGGGAAGGTGGCAGCTACAGGACCTCCTAAAGCCGATTGGCTTTAGGAGGTCCTGTAGGTGGAGATTAGCAGGGAAAGTGTGCGTGGACACACATTCCCCGCTGAGTTCCGGAGCGAAGATCAGTAAACAGCCTGCCAGCCACGATCGGACTTAGCAAGCTGTTCAGAAAAAAAAAACACAGGTATTTTTATTTGTACAGCGCTGCGATCTACCGCAGCGGTGTACAGGGGACAGCATTGCCATTTAGCTGTCCCAAGGAGTGGCTGACAATCAAATCCCTCTCATAGGCTGATGCCTATGAGAGGTGATTGACGTGATGGGAGGAAATAACAAAAAATAGCTTTTTATTTTTTTTTAAATATACTTTTTAAAGTAAAGTAATTAACAAACAAACAAACAAAAAAAAGCCCTGGCAGCTGCAATCAGATCCCACCAACGGAAAGCTCTGTTGGTGGGAAGAAAAGGAGGTAAGATTCATTTGGCAATAAATCATTAAAAGGTGCGCAGTGCTGAATTGTAAAAAAAAAAAAAAAAAAAAAAAAAAAAACGCCTGCTGATGTAAGGGGATGTAAGCCTGTGGTCCTCAAGAAGTTAAATCATTTTACTCGGTTCAGGTTCCCTATAAATACAGTGTCATAACAGCATAGGAAATGTTTTCTGGATGTACATTATAAATGCCAGAGTTCTGGTTAGTTACCATAGTTACAGTCCTCTCCAATTCCTTGTATATTTTAAAAATAGTTTTATTTGTATCATAGGAGCGACTCCCAGTGAAACCAAGCCTGCGTTTACCTGATGGACATGGAGTGCCGAGCACTGGGCCAAACAAATTTCATCCCTGAGCAGTTTACTCTTTTAGTGCACATCGGAAATATAACATCTAATAAGAACGTGCAGGTCTGAAAGCAGTGACATCAGCCCCCTCTGCCATAAATCCCACACGCGGGCTCTGTGCATGAATAGATAGCCATGCCACATAATGACAGGCCTTCTCACGCAGGTAATAACGCCTTCAGGAGATTAAACATGGATTTTGTGCACGCTTTGAAGATCTGTTTGCTAAAGAGCCGTCCAAACCAAATGAACTCCTCATGGAGGTGAGGTGATGAAGCAAGTTAGCAAAAGTTCAAACGCTTCTTTATCCCTCAGGCTTTATACCTCAAAACACAGTGTCAATGACAGGGGACCTCACTACAAATGCAACACAACAACACACAGGGCCACAGGCAGCCCTCATGACATGCCAAAGGGAAAAAAAACAATGTTTTATCATTACTGCCTTGTTTCACTTTGCTGGATGTCAAACTACATCACAGCTAGCTTTAAAGGAAAACTGACCTGAAAGGGATATGGAGACTTCCATATTTATTTCCTTTTAAACAATGCATGTTATATGACTGTCCTGCTGATTCTCTACATCAAGTTAGAAGTAGTGCTTGTTTAGACAAGAGTTATATACACATGCACATGCACTGCTCTGACTCAACTCCAAATAGAGCATAGATGTAAAACTTCAGCCCGTGGGCCAAATCTCGCCCATAGAGCCATTAAATTTGCACCCCACCCAAGTGGTTTCCCCACTTTGGATTAAGTTTGGCCTACTCTAGACCAACATAAAAGCTAAATAGGGGAGGGAGGGGGAAAGCACTAGACACCGGGGAACTTTGTAGGGGATGGAAAAAGGTAACTAGATACAAGGCAATTGTATATAGGGGAGGGAGAACCACTAGACACCAGGGAACTGTACTGGGGAGGGAAAAGGCATCAGACACCAGGGAACTGTACTGGGGAGGGAAAAGGGCCACTTGAGACCAGGGAACTACTGCAAGGGGGGGGGGGGGGGACACTAGACAGCAAGAAACTGTATAGGGAAGGGGGGTATTAGACACCAAGGAACTTTATAAGGGAAGGAGGTGGACACTAGACATTGATGTTGGCCTGCGACTTGGTCCCAGCATTCAATTTCGGCACACTTTGTATTTGAATTTGACACCCCCCAAATAGAGTATAGAGAAGTGAGAGTCAGGCAGGTGGAACAATGACACTAACATAGCAATCGAGTATAAAAAATCCAGTATATAACTAAAAATAATGAATAATAATGGGCTACTGAATTTCAGCCTGGTCCCACTGAAAGCAATTGGGGCCCATTTCTGTGATTGGAGATGCACTTTAAAGAGACTCTGTAACAAAAATTGCATCCTGTTTTTTATCATCCTACAAGTTCCAAAAGCTATTCTAATGTGTTCTGGCTTACTGCAGCACTTTGTACTATCACAGTCTCTGTAATAAATCAACTTATCTCTCACTTGTCAGACTTGTCAGCCTGTGTCTGGAAGGCTGCCAAGTTCTTCAGTGTTGTGGTTCTGCTATGAACTCCCCCTTCCAGGCCCCTCTATGCACACTGCCTGTGTGTTATTTAGATTAGAGCAGCTTCTCTCTTCTCTCTTATCTTTTACAAGCTGGATAAATCGTCCTCTGAGCTGGCTGGGCTTTCACATACTGAAGAATTACAGACAAGGGCAAAGCTGTTTGCAGGAAGAAAAGAGCAGCCTGAAACTTCAGTGCATGAGAACTGCAGGGGGAAAGAAACACACAAATGATCTCTTGAGATTCAAAAGGAAGGGTGTATACAGCCTGCTTGTGTATGGATGTATTTTCTATGTGTGGACATACTGTACATTAACCTACTTCCTGTTTTGGTGGCCATTTTGTTTGTTTATAAACAAACTTTTTAAAACTGTTTTTAACCACTTTTAATGCGGCGAGGAGCGGCGAAATTGTGACAGAGGGTAATAGGAGATGTCCCCTAACGCACTGGTATGTTTACTTTTGTGCGATTTTAACAATACAGATTCTCTTTAAGTAAAACCGAGGTGAAACTTGGAAGAAAAAAAAGAAAAAGATACTTACCAAGGTAGATGATCCAGAGGCTTCCTGTCTTCACCCCTACCACCAATGCCCGGGACCCTCTGAAAGTTTGCAGACTCACTCCTCTTCATGAACGAGGCTGTACTGTGTCCCTGCTTGTAATGGCAGGGAGCACAGCCACAATAACATACCCAAAAAGTTCTTGTTGATAGGTTACTGGGGTCCGTGCGCAACAACGGTGGGGGCAAGGACATGCGAAGCCTCTGGACTATCCACATGCTTCCCTCTCTCTGGGTAAGTATCTTTTTTTCTTCCGGGTTTTGTCTAAATCTGGCTTACTGTGGTAGGATTTATGAAAAACAGTGCAAGAAAAACTGGTGCAGAAATGAAGCAGATGTCCAGATGAAGGATTCTGATTGGTCACTCCAACTGCTCAACTTCTACACCAGACTTGCTCCAATTCTCCTTGAACTGCTTCTGATATATCGGTCTCCACCATATCCTTTTCATTCTCCAGATGACAGAAACATGCTGGTTTGTATGGGCAGCAAGCACTTTCCTCAGCCCTGCAGAAGACCTGAAGATTCCATCTGGGTCACATCTCTCTTCTAGCAGAACAATGTAATAAACGTCTACAGAGGATTGTTTATTGGAGATAGGAAGTCTCTCCCCAATGTCTCTGGACAGCTGTTCATAACATTTCCTGGCCTTTTAATTTATTTCTTCCAATTCTAACTTGTTCCAAACTAGAGCAATTAGGCTCCACAATAAATTGCACAGTTTAAGGGCATCACTCGAAACATAAATGTTATTTGCAGCCACATAAAAAGCCCTTTGCTGACTGCTAATCTTGAAAGTCACTTCCCAGAATGCCAGATAATTTTATAACAAGATCAGCCAATTTGGCCTTGAATAAAAGCGCTGTTGCATTTGGTAGGGCTCTGTTTTTTGCCTGCAGCGAGACGACAGAACCTGCAAGAATGTCAAAGCAATAATAAAAAAAAAAGCCTAATCGGATTGAAAAAAAAAAGGAAACTGATAAAAACAGAAGGGTTCTGTGGACAAATGCATTACAAATACTAATAAATTGTGACTACAGTTCCCCAAAGTTTTCTCTCCTCTGCTCTCCTCCTCCTTTAAATAAACAGAACACAGAGGGAAACAAAGAAAACAAAACGACCCAAGTATAATTTTTTGCACTCAAAATTGCATTTATAAGTCTTAAAGAGGAGTGGTCAGCCATACTATCTCAGAACCCCCCCAATATAAGTAGATAAATGCTTGCTCTACTTACAGAGGATATGTATTGCACTGTTCACATATTGATTTCAGTGATTTTTCTGCTGTTAAAAAAAAAAAAAGAGAAAATCTTTCTTAGCATTTCCCATTTTACCTGTGGCTATTTTGAAGCCAATCCTGATGTAATTTCCTCCCTTACTCTCCTCTGCCTGATTGTGTGTGCATTGCCCGCCCTTCATTATAGAAAGTGCATTGTCTCAGCATGAAAAATATTGGCCAGAGAGAAACAGAGGTGTGGGAGGGGAAAACAGGAGTGAAAGAGGCTTCAGCCAATCAGGCTGCATTAGTTAAGTCTGAGGGGAAGTACAGAAGCAAAAAATTGTAAGGAGACCAGCGGCGCCAAAAGAATAGAATGTATTAAAAGCTTTAAAATTCCTCAGGAGGCGGTGGTGGACTAATCTCCCCGAAGTAGACATAATACCGTAAATTTTAGTACAAACAAGTTTATTTATGTACTCCGACAGTGCAACGCTTTTCACAGTCAGGTATATTCCTGCTTCTTCGGGCAATAACAAATAGTGTACCAGGGGATGGTACACTATCCCGGGCCATCATTGGCCCAATCTTCCTTCAGCTTAACATTCTTTTCCCGCCCATACATCAAGTAGACGATATTAATTTGTGCATTATTCTGAGGACACTTTATTTGTCTCTTTTTTCAGTGTGTACTCATGTTTGTTATTGCCTGAAGAAGTGGGAATATACCTGCGAAACGCGTTGCACTGTCTATTGGAGTATATAAATAAACTTGTTTATTAAAATTGACGGTATTATGTCTACTTCGGGGAGCTTTTAATACATTTTATTCTTTTGCCGCCTCTGTTATCCTTACAGTATCAACATCCACCCCTGGTGGAGGGGTTGAATCCCCCTTTTCTTCTCCCTATCTACAGAGAGCGACATCTTAATCCTGAGTGAGGACAGGTCTAATCTCCTCACCTGCCTATACAGCGGTTACCTACACGGTAATCCTGACTTGTGAGTATATTCATTTATATATCTCTCATTACCCATTACTGTACATACTACACTATATTGAGCTCTCGGTGTTCCCTTCTTTTTTTTCTTTACAGAAGCAAAAAAGGACAACCAAGCATGCCCTGCAACTTCCTTTGTGTACCAAATTTTGTGTGTACCAAATAAGAGTCAGGTAAGCTGGGGAATGATCATTTATCAACAGTAAAAGTAAAGGCCCATACACGGCAGATTTTTTTTAAACCACCCGTCGTTTGGACGTCCCGTCATTCAGTCGTCCGGACGTCAAATCGGGCGTGTGTACAGTCCGTCGTTCAGCTGATAAGACTGGTCTTGAGCGATCCGCCTGGCGGATCGCTCAAGACCAGTCTTATCAGCTGAACGACGGACTGTACACACTCCCGATTTGATGTCCGGACGACTGAACGACGGGACGTCCAAACGACGGGTCGTTTAAAAAAAATCCGATGTATGGGCCTTAATAGTGATTTTAACTTTTGGATTACCTGGTTAGCATCCTTATTACTTGATGATTTTATGCCCCACAGTTACACTTTAAAGTGTATCTGAGACTAATTAAATTAGAGCATGTATACTTGCCTTAGGCTCCACCTCCAGCCCCCTTCAGGCCGTGGGGTCCCTCATGGCGACAGCAATCCTCCACTGGCTGTCAGTTTTTCAGTCAGTGTCTCTCTCTCTCAATACTGACCGACCTCTATGTGCTATAGTACCTACATTAGTATTCCTGAACATGTTAGATGAGGTAAATGCAGTACTTTTTTATACAACAGACGGAAGACAGAAAATCATCAAATAAGACACACAACCATAGCAGAACTATGTATAGTGTACTACAGGCTCTACAGGCTGTAAAGGGGCGAAAGGTCTTAAAGGACAACTGACCTGAGAGGGATATGGGGGCTGTCATATTTATTTCCTTGTAAACAATGCACATTGCCTGGCTGCCCTGCTGATTCTTTGTCTCTAATAATTTTAGTCATAGACCCTGAACATGCATGCAGAACACGTTACTGAACTTTGACTGCATTTGTCATATGTTGGCGCTTTATAAATACAATAAATAAATAAATTTGTCGCATGCTTGTTTTAGATGTGTGAATAAGACACTACTGACCAGAAAGATCAGCAGGAAGCCAGGCAACTGGTATTGTTTAAAAGGAAATAAATATGGATGCCTCCATACCACTCAGTTTAGTTGTTCTTTAAATAGTAACTGTTGGGAATAAAATCAAAATCAATTCTTTATTTTTATCTGGTAAACAAGTAATAAGGATGCTAATCAGGCAATCCAAAAGTTAAAATCACTATTACTTTTCTTGTTGATAAATTATCATTCCCCAGTTTACATGACTTATTTGGTACACAAAAAAATTGGTACACTAAAGAGAAGTTGCAGGGCATCCTGGGTTGTCTTTTTTTGCTTCTCTACTTCCCCTCAGACTTAACTAATGCAGCCTGATTGGCTGAAGCCTTTTTCCCTCCTGTTTTCCCCTCCCACACCTCTGTTCCTCTCCAATTGGCCAAACTTTCTCAGGCTGAAACAGTGCACTTTCTATAGTGAAGAGCGGGCAAATCGGGCAGAAGAGACTAATGGCGGATATTACATCACGACTGGCTTCAAAATAGCCACCGTAAATATGGAAACTGTCTAGAATAGGATTCTCTACTTTTCCTTTAGAAAATTCAAAGGAATCATAACGTGGACAGTGCAATACATATGTTATGTAAGTAGAGCAAGTATTATCTACTTATATATTTGTTTTTTTTTCCTGAGATAGTATGGCTGACAGCTCCTCTTTAAAGCTACTTACGGCTACTCTGGAATCTTTCCCATACTTCTCTCTGGTTCTACAGACCTGAGCACTACTGCTGTATGTTGGCAATTCTAACATACCCCTCATCTGCATGCCATATGTCTGATCAGTCATGTCTGAGCTGGACATCAGCAGAAAAAGCAAGGATTGCAGAGGACACTGGTCAAGCTGATAAGAAGAAAACAGATCACTGTTATAAGGGCAACACTGGAACACACCCAAGATAGGAAGACAGAAGACAAGCAGAGGAAGCTGAAAGCAACCAAAGGCACTGTATTTTGCATTCAGACTACAGGTAAAAGGGAACACATGTAAACAAAAGTTATCCTTTGTATCTGTCCCTCACCAATAAAACTGCTCAATTCATCCACCTCATGAAGTTCTTCTTGCAGAATCGAATTCAAATACATACCACCTTACTCACTGCATTACCTAATTTCAGGCTTGTGCAAAGAGGGGGGCTCTTGGTGCGCAGGCACCCCCTTCTTTTTTATTATCAATAAAGAGGCTCCTTCAGCCGTGTGAAGCCCCGCCAACCAACCGCAGAAAGTTCTGCCCACCAACCACTCACTGAAAGCTGTGTCTCCAATTGGGACAGTTTGAAGTGAAGAGGTGTTGTCCTACCAATTTTTGGTCCCCCTCAGAATCATGTTCTGCTCTAAGGAGGGGTCATCTCATCAGTTGTAGCTACTGATGCGATGCAGCCAGCAATACCCAACACAAGCAGAGCAGAATATTGTCTGCTTGGAGACACAACACCGTAAAGGATGCAGAACGCCACAAGCGGTTGCTTGCTCTAATAGGGGGCACAAATTGCCTGATACCGCTATCAAAAGGAAAATTTGAGCACCACCCCCTTGAGGATCCTCTGCATGGCCCTGCCACATTTACTCCTAACCCCTTTAAGGTGCCCACAAATGCATGGGAACTGGCATGCTTAACAACTCTGTGGCAATCAGAGTGACATTTCGGGACAGAGGAGCTACACAAAAAACTGTTTATTGCCTATAGCTGCACAACATGTACTGTTTAATGGAGAGGGGAGGAGGGAGGATCTAGAAGTACAAGACAGAGCAGTTTCAGGTGAGGTAAGCATGAAAATTACACGCTCATTCATCACTTGTCCTTTGGTGTGGATGTCTAAGTGATGTTATGGGGAACCATTACAGACAACTAAATATTTATTTATTTATTGTATTTATAAAGTGCCAACATATTACGCAGCCATTCAGATACTGAATGGCTGCCCCGACTGAATTCCCACTAACGTATGTAACAAGGCTCTATGATTTTTTTTTTTTTTAACCAAGTTGATTTCATTATCGATCGAGAACATGGCAGAAAATGATCAGAAACGTACATGAATTTGCATATGTGTGTAGCTTAAAATTCCTTTAGGCCTATAATTTTCCGACTGATAAAAGGATCTGATTTCTCGATCGGAACTAAAATCTCAAAAACTTAACATGTGTACCCAGCACATTAGCACAGCAGCGGTCGCTCGTAGGGGGCCTCTTATCGGTTGAGGGAGTCATTATTGGCCACTGTATTATGAGTCAATGTGTGTTCCTTACTGTGTACACAGATGATAATGGCACTATTAAAAAAAATAATAATGACTCGAGATCCTTAGGTCTCTTCAGGGGTAAAATTAGTGATGCATTATAATGTATTATTGATCAGGGGGCAATTTGGATATGTCTTAGCATATAGACATTATAATCTCACTTATACTTTAAGCTATACATTGCACTAAGCAACAGTGGTATCTTCCCTTGCTGTACCGCAGTGTAACAATAACCTGAAGCATGTCTTCACACCACTCCCATAGCGTTACCACATTTGTGGCGACAGCTCTGTTGTCACTCAGTGCTCCCTGTAGAATAGCAGAACATGCACAGACACCAGTAACAGCAATTATTGTTGTTCTACAGAATGTGTACTCCATACACGGTGACATTAAAAACTGATGGAGTATTTGCCTTCTCCATCTGTGAAGTTCATGATCTTCCATAGGGACCAATGATCTTTAACCTGCTAGAGTTCAGCTATAAACACTGGGAATAAAGCGCTGAGTACAGGAACTGCACTCATGGTATGTTTGGGGAACAACTTATCAAGCTCAGATGTGAGAAGTGGTAAATGTGTGAGGTGAGAATCAAGGCCCCACAGCTGAATTACAAGACTTAAGAATAAAAAGTGACTTTATACATCAAATCCACATTTAAACACAATCTCTAATAAAGGGGGCGTGAAGTGAGATTCTCATTCTCTAACAATGCCAGTTGACTGGCTTCTGTGCCGTTGCTCTGTCTTTAATGTGGATCCGAGGTGAACTTTTACTCATTGCATAATTGTGTTCTTTTCCTACTTTTTATAGGGCATTCCTCAAGCCAAATACTTTTTTGTTTTTGTTTTAATACTCTAATTCCCTATAAACTAAATAAACCACGCCCACAGGTTTTCAGAGAGCCTTGGCAGTAGCAAGGGCTCATGGGAGCCCAGGAGGAGGAGGAGGAAGTGTTACTAGCCATTGATTTCAGAGGCAGAGGGGAGGAGGGGGGATTAGGTTTTTTCACAGGCTGAGTGCTCAAGATACAGATAAGCCTGCCTCTGTGTAATGTTTACAAACAACATGGCTGCTGTCATTGTATCACAGGAAGAAATAATCATTTTCTATTAAAGCTGTTTGCAGCTATATTTGCTGTGTAAACTATCTAAACTTTAGATAAGATATATAGACAAGTTACTTGTTATAGTTAGTTTTTCATCTCGGATCCGCTTTAAATGCTTAACCCTCCTGGCGGTAAGCCCGAGCTGAGCTCGGGCTATGCCGCGCAGGAGCAGATCTCAGCCCCTGGTGAGGCGATTTGCACCATTTAAAGTGCTGTACGCGCAGCTAGCACTTTGCTAGCCGCGCGTACAGCTTGATCGCCCGCACGCAGCGGCGGAAGAGGCCCCCCCCCGCCAGAGCCCTGCGCTGCCCGGACCAATGAGTTCCGGGCAGCGATATGGGCTGGATCGGAGGCGTCTGACGTCAGGACATCGGCTGACGTCCATGACGTCATTCCGATCGTCGCCATGGCGACAGGAGAAGCCAAACAGGGGAGCGCGTTATATACGCGTTCCCCTGTTTGCTATTGATGCCGGCGACGATCGAACTAAAGGGACACATGCGCCCTCTAGTGGAGTTTCATGTAGCTACCACTCTGGTAGCTTTACATTGAAACAATAAAAAATATTGGATTTCTGCAATTTTTGCAGAAAAAATAAACCGCCAGGAAGGTTAAAGCACACCTGAAGGGAGAGTGATATGGAGGCTGACATTTATTTCCTTTTAAAAAGGAAATAAGTAGATTGGCAGTCATGCTGATCTTACTGGCTTCAGTAGTGTCAGCATCAAACACCTGAAAAAAGGATATTGCTAATCTAGTCAGACTTCAGTCAGAAACATCTGATCTACATGCTTCTTCTGGGTCTATGGTTAAAGGTGTCAGAGGCAGAGGACCAGCAGAACAGCCAGGCAATTTGCATTGTTCAAAAGAAATAAATGGCCTCAATTCACTAAGAAATTAAGCCTAGTCTACAGATGGTTTTTACATAGCTTCCAACTGTCCCTTTTTCGGAGGGACAGTCCATTTTTGGGAGCCCTGTCCCTCTGTCCTCCTCATCTGTCCCTCTTTCAGGACTTTGCCCCCTTTTCTATGCAAATATATATATTTCTATACTAAAAATGTGTTTGATTGACTCTAAACTTTATTCCCATCCTTTAAATTGATATATTACTAATTTTAAAATGTTACTATGAAGGAAAATGAACCAGGATAGAAAGGACCAGCGTGGTTTGAATTATAAAACAACATATGTTTGTTATGAAATCTCTATGGTATGCGTGATTAGAGGCGTGGTGAGGGAGTGTCCAGGGGTGTGGCTTAAGTGTCCCTTTTTTTCATCTCAAAAAGTTGGGAGGTATGTTTTTAGTCTACTGATGGTTTGGTGTAATGTTTTAGACCTGTTTTTAAGACCTGGTCTAACATTCAGTAATTACACAATTCACAAAGCCAAACAAGGAGTAACCACGCCCACTTTTTCTGACAGAGATTAGACCAACTGATTTCTGTAAGTAAAGTAATTCTGTGGGGTATTTTAGATGTGAGGATGGAGCCTTTGGAATTAATTATGCAGGAGTTTAATTGTATGCAGAGGAGAGCTCGTCAGAGGAGAAGGAGGTCAGTCATAGCTACTTGATTGTGAATTGCATATTTTGATGATTTCCCCTGCTTTACCGACCTAATTACCAAATGGTTTAGACCAGGTCTAAAAACAGGTCTAAAACATTTGGTAATAGTGAATTCCCCTTTGATGCAACTGACCAAACCATCAGTAGACTAAAAACCATCTGTTGACTAGTCTAAACTGCTTAGTGAATTGAGGCCAATATGTCAGGCTCCATAGCCCTCTCATTTCAGGTGTGCTTTAAAGAGAACCTGAACTGAAAATTAAAAAAGTCAAAATAACTATACACAGGTCATACTTGCCTCCTGTGTAGTCTACTACTCAATCTCTTTCTCCTCTCCTGCGTCCCATTTGTCCACTGTGATCAATGGATTTCTCCGTCGTCCATTTTAAAAATGGCCATTACCCCCTAACAGCTTCCTGGTCAGCACACTGTTAAACTGTAATATCACCTACTTGAGTCATAGGGAAACATGGACATTACCTTGCACATTCAGTTGTAACTGACAGCTGCTGACATATAACTGACAGTAACTGGTATATTTCAGTTCTGACAAAATATTGTCTGAACTGGAAGGGATCACTGTAAGAAGAAAATGGTGAGCCTCTGATAGGAACTGACGGTGAGGTAAGTATATAATATTCATTTGCAGCTACGTCATGTGTTTATTTTAAATAATTTTCCTCGCTTCAGGTTCCCTTGAAAAAAGCGCAATTCATAAAATTGCTGAATTATTATTTTTTTTTTTTACAATCTTCATAAATTATTTAGACAGTGTTTGCCCATTGTAAAATCTTTCCTCACCCAGATTTACATTCTGAAATTTATAAACAGGTAGTGACATCCTGCCAGGTGATCTCTCTGCACAGAACTCTCAGTAAATAACATTCTGCAGAGAGAGATGAATGCTTGGCAGTTGGAAACAGCCATTATTTCCCACAATGCAACAAGGTTGCACAGTAAACTGTCTGGACCATCATCCTGACCAGTGCTGTGGAGTCGGTACAAAAAAAATCATCCAACTCCTCAGTTTATGAAACCACCAACTCCAGGTACTCAAAATTGTTGACTCCAAATGCCTTTCAAGGCTAATGCTGGGCATAGACAGGTCGATCCAGCAGCCGATTAGCCGCCGGATCGACTCCAGTCGCATCCCCGCGGATCAATTCCCGCTCGTCCCCGCCGGCGGTCCTTATCAGCTGCTCGATTCCCTTCTATTGTCCGCTGGCGGAGATCGAGTGGGCGGGGGTCGAGTGGCTTCATCGGGCCAGCTGAATTTTATCAGCTGGCCGGATCAGCTGGTCGATACACGGTACAGAAACCCACCATGTATCCCCAGCATAAGGAGTGGGTACAAAAATTGCTCCAACTCCTCGAATCCGACTTCACAGCCCTGGTCCTGACACCACACTGTGGGAGGGGTTTCACCACAATATCAGCCATACAGAGGAGGGGTTTCACCACAATATCAGCCATACAGAGGCCCCTGAGGATCTATTCAAGAAAAGTAAAAGGTTTTTTATGGGAAAGAGGGTAGCAGTTAATAATTTGGATGAGGTTTAATCCTGGGTTAATGTTCCGCTTTAAGTCGACTTACCTGTCTTTCTTCTCGCTTAACTACTACCCTTCTCTAGCTCTCCACAGCTTGACTCCCCCAAAAATCCAAACACCAAACTCTGCTCTGCACACAACCTTTTTCTTTTCTAACCTAGAATAAACTCCTCTCATTCACATATACAGGATTTCTCAGGACCCTCTCCCCTCCTCTGGAATGCCCTTCCTTAGACACATCAGTCATGACCCAAACCTTACAACCTGCAAGCACATCCCTAAAGCACACTTTTTCAAGCAAGCATCAGTGAAATCAAATGTATGCAACTCATAATTGGTCCAGTCAAATGCATAGCTTGCTGATTTGACTCAGCCACTTGCAAATTGCATACAATCTGCACTATATTTGCATGCAAACCTGGAATTACACGGACCACCTCTATAGGTGATTAGGCGAGGTGACATCTACACTTTTGCTCAGGTAGACAAGACCACTAGGGATGTGTCATAACGGAACTTGAAACAATTTTCCCCAATACCCATTCAAAGGTGGACTGCCACAGCTGCACCATAAACTGAAGGGGGGGGGTCCATAAAAAAGGGAAGTGGAAAGCTGGAGGAGAACAAAGGGGTCTTTCAGTGCCTCCATGGACCTCATTCAATTAACACTTTCTCCTCAGTTTTCTTATAGGAGATAATTGTTTATCTTCCATTTAAAATAACTTTTCAGCAGTTTGCAATTGAAATGGTGCCAAAAAGTAGGTGAAAAAGTACTATCAAAATTATTTTGAGTTTTCTTTGTTTTACAAGCTGGTGGTTTAAAAGGCATTTTATTGATAAGGCGTGAAACCATCACCTAGGAGAAACAGTTCATTGCATATGGGCCTGCATGTCCTATTCTAATATACATGTACATGGTATTGAAAACCTCTAGTTAATCTGGGAACCTCAAAATGACTGACACCAAATTTCGAATGATGCCATTGAAATGGCAGTAGGAGTGTGCCCATGGTTCATTAGTGCACATCTCTCTCCAACTGGCAAGTTACTTCGTTTTATAACCATTACCAGCATTGCATAAGTGTGAAAGCGCCAATGTTTTACTTCATATTCTGGGTTTTTTGCCAACTGAATAAAGTCACAGCTCATTAGATTCCCTTCCCATTACAGCACAACAGCTGAAGCCCAGCACAACTCCCACACCACAAAAAGCTAGGGGTTACATGCTGGTCTTTATGGGACACACAACATATGGCAGTCCATGCATCTTCTTCTCACCGAGTTCCCTGAGAACAAATCCCTATGCTGAACCCCAGAATTCCTAGACCAGACCAGAGACAACTATAAAACAGCAACTGCTGGTAACAAGACAGGGTAACAAAATCCTCCAGGGCATTCCTAATGCGACACAGAAAACAGCTGGAGCTATACAGAGAGCATTGCAAGTGTGCTGGAGGCAGAGGTCCCATCTAATGTACCTTACGGGAGGAGTGGACTTAAAGTGAACCTTAAGCCAGAAAAAAAAATGAGTTTTACTCACCTGGGGCTTCTACCAGCCTCCTGCAGCAGTCCTGTGCCCTCGCAGCCATTCACTAATCCTCCGGTCTTCCGCTGCCAGCTAGTTTCGTTTTTGCCGACAGGCCCGTCAGGACTGGCCACGCGAAGGTTCTTCCTGCATTACCGACTGTAATTAGCGCTATTGCGAGCCGCAACACGTACAAAAATCAATGCGTTCGTAATGCGGCAACACGTATTTTTGTACGCGTAGCGGCCCGCAATAGCGCTAATTACAGTCGGGAATGCGGAAAAAGCTACACGTGGCCAGTCCTGACGGGCCTGTCGGCAAAAACGAAACTAGCTGGCAGTGGGGGACCAGAGGATTAGTGAGTGGCTGCGAGGGCACAGGAATGCTGCAGGGGGCTGGTAGAAGCCCCAGGTGAGTAAAACTCATTTTTTTTTCCTGGCTTAAGTGTCTCTTTAAAACATACACAATGAGAAATCCATTTCATATTGCCCTGATCAATAATGTCATTATAGGCACTTCCTTTTTTTTCCCCTCTTCCTTCATAATGACATGTGAGAATCCCCTGGATGCCCAACATCTACAAACACTTCCCATTAATAATGATCTGTACAGTAACATCGCTGCACACCAGCATATCTGACAGACGTCCCTGCATCTACAGTCTCCTTATGAACTTCCCTTCTG